>NC_064909.1:11872500-12172500 GCF_929443795.1 Astur gentilis | reverse complement strand
CAGCTCTGCTGGTATGGGTAGAAAACTATTTGTTAATTCCTCTTATGTTGTAAAACAAAGTGAAGAGTCTTGCTTTTAAACATCCTCTACATAATTTACTGAGTGTCTTCCTGATATTTATCTGTTGTTATAATGCAGTAAAGAGGGTGAACATTATTCTCTGTTTTACCTCAATGAAAGGGGTCTTCTGATGTTTTGATGTGGGAATCTGATTGCTGTGTTTACAGAGAAGGTTCACAGCCTTCAGAGAAGGATTAGAGTTCAGCAGCAGTCATTTTAACGTTTTCTCTTCTTTTCATAATTATGTTCATATAATGCATGGGTGAACTTACTGAAGCATACTGAGTTAAAGACATGCTAAATGCTAGTGAAATTTGAGGAGGAAGGAGCAAAACATTTAAAAGGATAAGGCCTTAGTCAGACACAGTGTGTGTTTAGGGACATTTTTCCTTACACAAGTGTGTGATTCTATGGATGTGAGTGTCTACATGTGGTGGAAAACTCTGCGTTTAATACTCTAGAATTACCTGTAGCAGGATATTGTCTCAACTTAATATCACTCCACTGAATCAATATTTTAAAAATATCAAACAGATATCAGCCATTTGGAAAGACAGAATTAGTCGCTATTAAAAAAAAAAGTCATATTTTATCAAAGAATTACTGTCTTCATTTTGGCATTTAGGCAGCATCAAGAGATAATTATCCTTAAAAATATTTTATCATAATGACAACTCTTAAACAGAACTCCCTAATATACTATCAAGGAGTAATATTATGTATTCTATTTCCCATTCATAAATTTAAAATGTGCTCCCTACCTGCAGTTAGTGAATGGGCTTTGCTGATGCTCTCAGCATGCAGAATCCCTGAAAAAAAACCTAAAAATGTGATGAAATTAATTAAAACCAAACAATAATAGTGAGGTCAAAACCAACTGGGGACACCCCACCCCCCTCCCCATCTCTTTCCAAGACAGAAATTTGGGAAGATACCTTTTAAAAGGAATGTATGCTGATGTGTTGCAAATTGCATAGGACTGGTTGGCAAGGTTTTGTCTCTCAGCAGAACTACGATAAACTTTATAGGAGGGACAGTAAGACTAGCTTGCCTAAAGTGACTGAAATAATTTTGGCAGGTAAAATTTTTATAGTCTATGCTTAACACTTCAAATTAATTTGTTTTCTTGTGTGTTGTTTTTTTGTTGGTTTTTTTTTTTGCTTTGAAATATATAGGCATTTCAGTAGGACTATGGAGGAGCTGGTTCACGATCTTGTTTCAGCACTGGAAGAAAGTTCAGAGCAAGCCAGAGGAGGTTTTGCTGATACTGGAGATCATTCTCGAAGTGTGTCTTGTCTTTTAAAGCGACAGGCAAGGAAAAGGAGGGGACGAAAAAGACGTTCATTTACCACACATCATCCCTGGGAGACTGGTCACTGCTTAAGTGAAGGTTCTGATTCCAGTTTAGAAGAATCAAACAAAGACTACAGGGAGAATCATGCTAATAAGAAAGACCACAGTGACTCTGATGACCAGTTGTTGGTTGCTAAACGTAGACCTTCCTCAAACTTAAATAATATTAGAGGCAAAAGGCCTCTGTGGCATGAACCAGATTTGGCTGTTGACAGTTTGGGAAACAGAACTTTGCGCAGGAGAAGAAAGGTAAAACGGATGGCAATAGATCTGCCATCAGAAGTCTCTAATGCACTGACAATAACTCAACAGCAGGATAACAGCAGAGATCAAGAAATGGACAATAACAATAAATCATACCAACACCAAGAGTTTTCCAAGAGCAAAGTGAAAAAAAGAAAAGTAGCTGCAATTCGACAAGGACCAGAAGTCTCGGATGAAGGGGTAGTTATAGAAAATGAAGAAGTGAACCAAGCAAATAAGGACAAAATGGAGTACGAGGAGCAAAAAGGCTCAGATGAGAACATGAGTGACAGGTTGTTCTTTCTCTTCCTCTTTACAGAAACATTGGATAATATTTATTTGCTTTTATTACTGCTGCTTGTATTGGGAATCTTTGGATTTTTCTTTAATTCCAGAGTTAAAATGCTAGCATCAATAGTACCTGTTTTAGTAAGCTACTCTTAAATATTTTTTAAGTCTACTATTTGTAATATACATGAGTTGCTGGGGTTAAGGAATTCAACATAAAATAGAGAGCCATGTAGCACAGGAATAAACAAGAAAACAGTTTCTTGAAATAATACATTCTAATTGTTTCAAGATTAAGAATGACAGAATACACAAATGATTAATATGTTTTTTTCTGGGTGTTTCAACTGGTGACAGTTCTCAGACAAAAATTAAGTGTTTTTCCAATTTCTAGACATTGGTGCTTTGATTGTTATCTCTATTCATCAGAAAGGTTGTCAGTGTTTAGAGTCACCATTTAGACAGTATGTTCTTATGTGTCATGGGCATAAAAAGTCTGCAGGTTGCCAAGGATATACATCATTTACGAAATGCAAAAAACCAATTTACAGTTCAGAAACACCTGAGCTTACCATTAGAAAAATGGGGGAATGATGACCCTTTGGCAGTACACCTCATCCATCCATTCCAGACAGCAGTCATACTACAATGGTAATTGTTTCCAAAGTACTACTTTGACAACACAGTAAGGTGTAAGTCATTTTTCCACCATACACAAGGGATGTTACCTGCAGCGCCTGGTAAGCTTGATTATGTTTATTCCATTTGCCTCCTTCTGAATGCAGAACTGTCAACAAGAAAGACTCATATTAAAACATATAATTTTGGTCAGTTGCTTGACAGCGCTAGTGTCCCTGTTTTCTTGTAGGCATTTTATCTATAAACTGTCAAGCCTTTTCCTTAGTGGAGAGGTAGAATTGAGATGCAGAGAGTACCCAGGGGTTTTGACCAGAACAGATTGTTTAGTGTAATAACAGTAGGCGAGTGACTAACTCCAGTTATTGTCAGAAAAGTTCTTTGAAGTCTTTTTATGACATACTGGTTTTGTCCCTCACCTGTGAACAATAAGCAGCTGAAAGAGCTGAATGAATCCTGGGTCTTAAAAGTTTGTTCCTAATGTCTTAATTACTAGAGCAGACACAGTCCTTCAGGGCAGCCAGTGTAACTTCAGACATCTCACTTTGACACGCAAGATGGGAGTGTGTGTTGTCAGGAAGCCTTTAGAAAACTTCCCTCTTTGATGGTACTGGGAATCTGTTCCCCCAAGTTTGGTACCTAAAGACAGATGGTTAAAGATTTTCTTGGAGCTAGGAACCATTACATAGTTTATCATATGTGCATAGTCTTGTCACTTTTGTATTTATAAAAGATTTTCTGTTATGCTACAAGGGTAGCAGTTCTCCAACTCAAAAATTCTGTAGCTAATTTTTGGGTGGAGAGAAGAATGATCAGTATGAAAATCCTCTTGTAGACTCCCAAAACTGTGTTACTCACAGGTCAGTCTGAATATCTTTTTACTTTTTCACAACAGAAGTGTTACTGATTTAAAAGTTAATCTTCCTCTTCAAAATGCTTAGTGTTTTGTCACAGTGAATGCTGTTGTTTTTCAAATCATACTTCAAATGTTTGTCACTGGCCCCAATAAATGGCCTTTAAAACCATTCTCATCTTCATAGTGTTTTCTGCTCATGCACATGGCTGAGTGATGGTCTGTCATTCTGAAATTCTTGCAATGGTCATCTGTAGCAAAAGGTTTGGAAACCACTGAATTAGAAAATTTGCATTCCGTAGTGTGATTAGAAATCCACCATATCTAAGCCTATTGGGTGCATACTGTATCTGAATATTTTGTATGTGAATAATTTTAACTCGTTTTAAACTAACCTTACTGAAATGCAATAGTGCCTCTACTGTTTGAGATCATTTAGCTAGAAGAATTGGAAACAACTAGCAAACTCTGTTCCTACAAGTATGTTCTAAGAGTAAAAGCTGAGATTTTAAAAGGGAACATGAGTTGTATAAGATTACACAAGATATGGAGAGCTAACAAAGCATCTTGGATAAGACTCATGCTTCAGCAGTACTTGTTAGAAGAGGAAAAATAAAAAGTATACAAAGCTGCTCTGATTTTGTATATTTGTGTGCATACAGTTTAATAATTATTAACTTAAAAAATGATTAATTTTTTAGAAGTTCAGTTTTTTTAAAATGAAAGCCAATCATTTTTAATGGGAGTTAAATTGTTTGGATTTAAAACTGGTGAGGAGAAGTTTTCAGTGTATACATGAAATTACTTTAAAATAACATACATGCTTGAAGCGCAGATTAAAAATGCTAAGTGACATTACTTTCACAGTCTTTTATCTGTGTGTGTTCAAACACCAAACACAACAATAACTGGTTTTTAAGTTCAGGTTTCAGGAGTAGTAGGAAGAGTCTTCAAGCTCTTAAAATGTCGGCATCTAAATGATCCCAAAGATGAATTTCTGTGAGGTTGGTTTGAGCACGGGAAATTAGATTTGCATGATCAGAGCCTGTCCTTTGCTCATTCCCCCTTATCCTCAATGCTTAGCTCCTTGGCCAGTTTCAGCCAAATTTGGCAATGTGTAGACTTCTGAATGATGTTTAATTCCTGCATGCTTTGGCAATTGTTTGCGTTTTAAGTGACTAAATAGAGGAGAAATCTCAATTGCCCCTTTTGAAAGAGCAGCAGTGGAACTTGGGGAGGCCCACCTGCTGGCCTGCCGGTCAGAGCAAGTACAGTGGCTGGTCAGTTCTTGCGAACAGGCTTGGTTAGTGAACAAAGGTCACAAGTGTCATATGAAACCAAGGTATGGGACAGTTTGCTACTAGTAACTAATTATAAAAATTATTTCTTCTTTGTTTCCACAAATATATAAAGCTGTGAAAGCTTTTTGGATAACAGAGCTGTTCGTTCCAAGTTTTTCCTTGCATACACTATTTTATAGGTCTAAAAGGAAAGCGTGGGTTTTCTTTTTCCTGGAAGTCTTGCTGGGAGCAGAACTCTCACTGCAAAGCAAAGGAATTAGCAATATACAATGCAAAATTATATTAAAACCTGAAATCAATTCCATCATAACAGCTTTCATGTACTTAGATATTAATGTATTAATTCCAGACATTTTGAATTTATTCAGTGAATTGACTGCCATGTAGCAATTATCTCAGCTGTAATCCCTGCCCTATTTGATTGTGGCCTGAGGAGAATGAACACTGGGGCTGCCATGGATATGCCAGTGTTATGGTTTGATTTTTTTTAAAAAAACCCAAAACATTATTATGTGTAATTTTTAAAATTTCAAGTGGTTATGTTTTTATGAACTGGCTAGTCCTTCAGTAAGAATTATTGCACAATTAAAATATCATCTTTTAGAAAAAAAGGAAGAAGATTGTTCTCAAAATAGGAAATTTTTGTGGGGAAATTGGCTGAAATACTAGAACTGAAAGGATTTCCTAACTTTCATTTTTAAAAGTACAATTAAACAATAAATAGACAGGAAGAATCTATGAAAAAGGGATGGAGTTTTTTGAGATGTATGATGTAAAATTGTGCACAATGAAATGCGAGGACAGTAAAGCCATCTATGTTGTTATTAAAGTGAAGATGGGACACTTACTAGAAGGAAGTTACTAGGATTTGCAACGTTAGGAAGTTCAAATTCTGGTCTCCATGAAAGATGGTTCCATTCTCATTGTACACCTGTCATCTTCTGGTTTGGGCAACTGTGCAAGTGATTAAGTCTGTTCTGATGATACTATGTATAAAAGATGGTATAAATATTGCTTATACAGTAAGAATGTGGATAAGCAGAAGATACAGCAAAGAGTAGGAAAACATAGTCTTCAAACCCAGAGCTGTGTGTATATATATTTTAAAAAAAAAAAAAAAGTAAAAATCGCTGCTTTGTCTCCTGATACCATATTGTGTTTCAAATCCTGTTGGGATGCCTCACAAAGGAAGATACAAAAAGCAAATATATACTTATAATTAAACACAAATTAGACTAAGTTTATATAAATCATATTGCAAGCTTTGAAAAAAGGCTTATTTTTGTGAGAGATGAACATATAAGAGGAAATAATTTTCCTAGGTGTACTAGTTATTTAGAAACAAAAATAAAACTGATTTATTATTAGGAAGTAACTAAAAATAATTGAAACCAGTTGAATTCAAGTATAGGAATGAATGTATGTTTTAATATGAATTAAGTGTAGAAAGGTAATCAGACCTCAAGTTATTGTAAGTAGCTTGTATGCAACACTGAGAGTAGCTATTGTATTTGTAACTTGTACTTGAATTAGTGTGGTGAACTGAAGTGATTTTTTTCCAAATTGTTCTACATTGCAATGTAAGTAAAATGTGATTAAATTTTGAATTATGGTGAGAATATTACTTCCTTTGCAGAGCTACTCTGACAAAAAAAATGAAATAAATTGTTTACAAAAAAATCCTTTTGTGTGAAACTCACCAAATTGTAATCTGTGTTATTAAAAGACAAGTCTGTTTTGCTATTTAGACATGTGGAATATCATTTGTAACAGTGTATACAGCAAAGAACAAAATACTTATTGATATCTTTCAATTTAGAGAGAAGTGTGTGCATGTTGTATACACACATTCTAATTTTAAAGCCAAGATGGAAGTGACAGAAAAGTAAACTGTACCTTGCTTTTTCTGTTGATCTTATCGTTGATCATACTTACTTTCTTCAGGGTGACCTTTATTTTGATTTAATTGGCTACCTTTGTAATAAACTTTTTTTCTTTCTCCCGAAGTAGTATGTCATGAAACCTTAAGCAGTGTCTCTTCCAGAATATTTGCAAATGATGTTCAGAAAGGTAATTTGATTTTCAGACTCTTATATTTCATGTGCTGAAGGAAGGCTTAGGCTGCTTTTGATTGAGACTTTTCCTATTTTATTGAGCAGTGGTGTTCCAGGATCAAGCTGAATTGCACAGCATAAGAAGAGAGCAGTGAGCATTTGATGGAAGCAGATAATAAAATGCATCAATTGTGTCAGCACCTCGTTGCAGTCACATCTGGCTTACTGTCAGGGTACCATTAGATTCCTGTGGTTTTATGTGCCAAAAATAATATGCTTTGTAGTTAATGGAACTAGGATATTTGCAGTTTGATTAAAAAAAATCATCCTATTTTCTTTCCGATCTCTGTTGGGCTTAAGTTCAATCTGAGCACAGCCTTGTCTCCTTAAAATTTTACGACTGAAAGATCAATTGTTCTTTTGATCTGTTTCTTTCTTTCTCTTATTACAGTGAATCCAGCAGTCTGAGCAGCAGTGATGCTGGTTTGTTTACCAATGATGAGGGAAGACAAGGTATTGAAACAATCTTTCCCTTCTCCACCCCTCAAACCACTTCAGTTGAAATTCTGTAAGCGTTACAAGTTATTTCATAGGTCAATTACTATATTTCAGTTGCTATTACTATTTTAATGAGATGAAGTATAGCTTGCTTTCTGGGTTTTTTGAAATGTTATCAGAGGGTGTCCTGAATCCATGACTTAGTCAAAAGCTGTTTCTGTAATACAGTAAACTTACTTATAACTTGAGAATCTCCAGAAGATCATCTATACTAAGTTTCAATTCTTCAGTTGCTCTAATTTTCAGACAGGACTCCATGATCATGGTACTGCTTCTCAAACTATTTTTGAGGTGGCTTTTTTCTTTCTTTTCTTCCAGATTAATATGGAAGGAATTTATAGTTCTTCAGTAGTTTGAAACTACTTTTCAAACAAAGAATTTTTCCAGCAATCTAAGATTGAGATTGGAAGATGCATGCTGTTTAAAGTCTTTCCCCTCTGAAAAAAATTTCTTTAATCTAAAATGCAGTGAAGATTCAAAATTTTCCTTTTCCTTTGAGGATGCAAGTATAGGATTTTTTTTTCAGCATTAGTGTTTATTGCCATCTCTAAGTGCAACACATTTACCTGTATTAGCATCTTAATGCCCAGCTCACAGACTAGGAACTCACTGTCTCTGACAATATACAAAAAAGGAAGCAAAAAATGGTCTCCCAGAAGATTAAGACTGACTTTTCTGTTGGCAATTCCAAGTTAATGGTAATGGAGATTATTTTCTTATGCAATTAGTGACAGACTACTTCAGTGTGTGCAAGAAAACAAATCCTGGCCCATTCCCCTCCCTTCCCCTCCCTTCCCCTCCCTTCTCCTCCCTTCCCCTCCCTTCCCCTCTTCTATTTTAAAGTTACAGGAGGGAGATGATTTTTCAGATTTAGAGTAGAGGTGTTACCTTCCTTGTGCAACAGTAACTTGTGCTACATAAACTGTACCCCTCCCAGTCTCAGTATCTGGTTTTAGTTGTGCTAACACCTAGCTTTTTTTGGAGAATTTAGGTTCTCTGTGAAAGTTTAGATTGATCTTTTAACTTCAGTGTTTCAATGCTTTAAGTTTTTCAATATGAGACACATCAAAAAGATTTGCTTTTACTTCCCTATATGAATTTCTCTTTTTAACTTGCAATTTTTAAAACATTTGTCCTCTATATTTGTATGCAACATGACCTACCACAGTTCATAATTGCATACATTTTTGAAATACCTTTCCTGTATATTTGTATCAATATTTTTGTCCTTAAATCCTGAACTAAATTATTTAAATCTTTGAATAATATTGTTGAAAATGTCTCAGTTACTTTCTGTTTTTCTTATCTGTTTTTGTGGGAGAAGAAAAGAAGGGAGGGATTGCTGAACAGCAGTGTTCTTTCACTGGTGTGGTGTTATCTTTTTTTAGTGTTGGTTCTTTACTATAGAGCTGCAATTCTTATTTTTGCCTGTTTGATTTTTGAACTTTGGTTCAGTTTGATTGTCATTTTCAAGCAGAGAGCATTAGACCTGAAATAGTGTTCTGAAATATAAATAAAAAGAACAACAATAATTGAGAAGGATATTGTCAGGACAAAACATTATTTCTTTTAATCTCTACTTTGGACTAATTATTTTGTGGGTATGATCAGAAGGCCATTAACTTGACACTGGATCTCAGACCTTCTTAGATCTCCATTATAGCTTTGGTTTTGTGAAGATTTTTGCATGAAAGTACTATGAGAGATCCTACTGCAAAACCAAAATAGTGTATTTTCTAATAATACTTACTACCATTTTCTTGGGGGGGGGGGAATAATTTTTATCTTTGTACTCCCCTTATGAAGTAAGATGAGGTTATTTTATCTCTGTAAATTAATTTATAGCTGAACTGATGCACATACAACATTGAAAGGGATGAAGGAAGGAGAAAATAAATCTGATAAAAGCAAAGGAAAAGCCTAGGTGAGAGAAATGAAACTGGAAGAGGACAGGATGAAAATGTATTAAGGGAAGAACTGGCTGATTTTATTGTCTGTTTTTAAAAGCTATACTCTGATTCCTGTCTTCCCAGTGTCGCTCTTCCAGGATATATGTTCAGAACATCAGCATCTTGACCTCATTTGTAGTTCAAATTTTCTGCACTTCTGACTTCAGGTTTCTGTTAAGTCAGGTGGAGAACCAGAGATTGATTAATGCCGCCTGGTGAAATACTTGGTTTAAATGATGTGTCTGCCATCATTCAGAAGTTTGGGTAGTAGAGGACAAGAGGATCCTTTTCTCCAGGGCAACATTTGTTCATTTTGTGTCTCTGAGATTAAGAACCATATCTCATTTATTGCAGACAAATACTCTTTATAAAACCCTAATTTAATTCCCAAAGCATATTCATCCTATGGGACAGACATTCTAGAAAAGAAAGTGATCTAAAGCAGCAGCTTCTTTGAGCAGTTGGCCAGCCAGTTAAATAGTTGAGTATTTAGTTCTGAACTTTGGAGTGCCTGACCTTGAAACTTTTAATATTTTCCAAAATTGTTTCCGAAACCAAACAGAAATAAATTCCACCACAGTAACTGTATTCTTCTGTGCACAGTCTCAGAATAGTTTCAACTTTTATAATTTGATTCAAGAAAACCAGGTGTAGCTGTAATTGGGGGTAATATTGGGTTAATTGCTAGATATATTTTAATTGTCATTAATTGCTATGATAAAGAAAATTGCTGAGACTTGAAAATCCTGTGTTCAACTTCTAGTGTGTGGTGTGCCAGCTAACTTTTTTTTTGAAGACCTTTATACCCTTTTCCTTTCCAGCCTGCCTCTGTTCCAGTCTCACAGCTGTTTTTCTGTTTGATTTGTCTTGTTCCTAGAAAGTGCTCATCTGAGCATAGCCATGCTTGTCCTCCTTTTCCAAGTTATCCAGGTACTTACCTTGGGTCATGTGAGAGGGCAAAAGCAGCTCTTTTGCTGTGCTCTATTCCACTATCATATTACTTTCTGGCAGAAGTAATTGGTACTCAGATGTTTTGCAATCCCAATGTGGCAAATGTTTTTCTTCTGTGAAACATTGCATACCTTGTGCAGTTAGCCAGCAAAAGCTTAAAGATTATGGAAAATGCTCAGTACAGGTACAGTCAGTGAAGAAGATGGCTGCTGAACTATTAACAAACCTCAAGTGAATTCTTACAGGTTGTTTTCTTCAGACCCTTATAAATTGGTCAGCTTTGGGGTAAGACTTAATAGTGTTAGCGAAAACCCAAAATCCCATGCAGATATCAAGCCCTTGAGTATGGAGGTGGGACAGCCTGCCAACAAAGTAATTGAAAGAACTGAACTGTGGCTGAAGCTTATGTATCGGAAATCCTTATGACTTTCCTTTTTTCTTCCTACTCTTTCCTTTATTCCGAATAGCATTTTCATCAATGGCTGTTTTGCAATTATTACAAACTTTAATGATAAGCAATGTTATGCCCAGTGTAGAAAACTTTTACAAGAAGAGTTTCAAAACAAAAGGTTTAATCTTACTTTGCAACACATAATACAACTCTATAATAGGTCTAGCTAGTAGGATCACCTGCAATTTCAAGGCATTTTACAGGTCTGCTTTACAAAGGCACTTTATAAGTTAAGCTTTCAACACAATGTTAACAAAACTAACATTTTTCAAACACTAGTTGATATTATTGCTGTTTTGGGGAAAAAGTCAAACTGCAAGTATATTCTTTAATGAATTTTATAGTGTGGGTTTGGCAAATAAAACGTATTCTGCATTCCTAGTGCATCTACACCTACTAGTACACTTGGGGAAATTCAAAGTTGACTTAAGACCTCTTAAATCATGACATGCAGTACCTGAAATATCCTTTAAGATCTAAGCAAGTAGGAAGGAAAATTATATTAATAAAGTGTTAAACAGTTAAAATTGGAGAAGGTCAGGGAATGTCAGAGTTCCACTGTGGATGTAGCTGAGCTTTTAAAGATAGCTGTTCATTATCTTATGATTAAACATATATTCATTACTGAGTCCTTTATGAAGATGACCCACTACTGATTCAGTATATGACAATTCCACCCTTTTGTCTTCTCTAGCAAGAAACTAATTTGGACCTTGTATGGCATCTCAGTAGCTGCAGGTGTCAGGGTGTCATTCTCCATATATAAAAGAAATGGAATGTGCAATGCTAAGTGTAATCACACTAGTTTTGAACTGTTGTGGCTAATTAGTTTATAGTCTTTGCAGGTGAAAAAGAAATAACATGAAGTTGCTGTATAGTTGAAGTCCTAAATATTGCCTGTGGATCACAGTGGTAGAGGTGAACATAAAGCTGAGATGACGTGATATCCTTGGTCTAATTTATTAATGGCAGACCTGTACAGTCCTCCTACTCAAGAGCAGGGTATGATACTACATTGAATGGGAGGGTTGGGAGGAGGCCTTCATGTGAAGTTTTCAAGCTTGAATCAGAAGAACTAGCTGCTTAAATTCAATGGTGTCTGAATGGTGTCCTGTTACCCCTTTTGCCAGGGTAGCTCTGTAGAGCACAAAGAGCAAGGTGCAACGTGCCTCAGTGGATGGGTAACTTCAGCTTCTGCTTTCCCAGAACTCCTTGTATGTGTTATAGTGAATCTTCTGATGTTTCCAAATGATTATTACAGCTGTTAGCAGTGGGTTTTTGTTGTTTGTTTGGGGTTTTTTTACCTAGAAAGATGTACACTGGTCATGGAAATGAAACTAGCATCCTAGGGTATTTACAGTCCATGTGCTGTTGCTCTGTGTGTGAGTTGAGGGATAATGGAACAGCACAGTATCAAGTGGTGCTTACAGGACTATATGCTGAACTCTTTTCACAGTAGCCTCTCAAAGTAGGTTGTGGTTGTTTTAGGCAAGCACATGTACACTATATGTGACTGCTATGGGGGGTAGTCTGGCCATTTTGAAACAAAAGAAAGCTAAGAATAGGGAGAAAACTCTATTTGTGTGCAGTGGAAAGTCTGTTTGTTATAATCCTGCACTGCTTTAGCTGAAAAGATTCAGGTGAAGCTATTCTGAACATGAAACTGATGGTGATGCAGATGGGGACTGTGTCCATAGAGAAATCATAAGAAGACCACATAAACAATTTTCTAAACTTCTTAAAGGGGAAGGCAAGTAATTTAACATGAAGATAAATATGTAGACTCAATAATATAGAGTGAAAATTAGGGAAACAGAAATTAGGGGGGGGAGGGTAAAGCTTAAAAATAAATAACTTAAAGACAGAACTGAAGTGCCTTGAAATTTTAGAATTGAAGTTGACACTTCTGAGCCTTAAATTTATTTAATTTTTTTGTACTGATCAGTACAGTTATAATGGAATGTAAATTGCTTTGAAGTAATTCCTTAAAGCCTTAGCATTACTCACAAACAAGTTTGTTGTATTTTAAATACGTGGCTAGGAGAATGCGTGGGCTCGGAGATCCGGCGGTTGTTTTACCTTTCTTGTAGCTTCGAAGAATATGATCACTTGCTGTAGTCTTGTGCTGAATCAGCATCCTTAAGAGGAAAGAACAGTGTGGTGAATCTTTTGAAGTATTTTGAAGTAAAAAATGTTGCTTTGAATTTTTAATTCTCAAAAGTTCATGTTTGCTATGGACACTGTGTTGCCTTTTGAGAGCTGCAAATTAAGTAGGATAAAATCCAAGTATTTGTTTACAAACTGGAGTGGGGAGGCCTCTGTGTTATATTGCCTATATGTATGAGGTTGGAAATTGATTAAATGCAGTGGTCTTCCCTGACTCCTTTTGAAAATGTTACCCCTTCAGGGTGGAGTAACTGGTAAACAAAATGCCTGTGGGTGCTCTCACCTGGATAAGAATAGTAGTAATAGGTTTATGCTCGCCTCAAGGTGATAATATGATTGAAAATAGTCAAAGGATTCAGAGTTGTTTAAAGCGAACAGCCAAGGAAGCTAAAACCCAGGTATACCTGGATTCTGCTGTCATATGGGCAAAACCTAAGAGGTTCGGATCTTAAGTTTGCCTTTGGCAGTAAACAACTTAAGTGCTTAGGGAAGCGTATAATAGCGTAACAGGTAAGATGTCTTAAGGGATGGTTGCTTAGCATACTAACATTCCTGTTGCACAAAAAGGAAAAGTAATTTTCTATTTTTTCCCCAAAGAACTGTGGTTGGGCATACGGTGAAGATACTGATTTCCTTCCATAGCCACTATTTGCCTTATCCTGCAGTCTACCAACACAGTCTTAAATTCTAGCTCTTCCTTCCAAGACTGCATTGCATAACTCTTACAGGCTTCTGTCCTTGAGCTGATTGTGAAACCCAATTTCAGAATTCTGTACTTACTGTCACAGCTGAATTGTGTAACAAGACTTCTTTTGAGTTCCTGATAGTATTTCCTATTAGTCAAGGTGTCTAGAGCGCTCATCTTATGACAAAATATTCTGACAAAGTTTATCTACATAAAAGTTTTGAAAATCAAAACAAAGGAGTTCAAACTTAATTCTGAACCACAGATCAATCTAATGAAAACATGTGGTTCTCCCTCCACCGCTACCACTGTCTGTGTTCAGTACTCTTAGACATCCTCCAAAGAAACCATACGTGGCTGTTTATGAAATGAGGATAGAATTAGTGGTGAGCACCTTTGTGAAGTGTCATAGCTATAAATGAGGACTAGAATAAATATGAAGAGTAATCTGAAATGTTCCAGGAACATAAAGAAACTTAAATCTTATTTGGACCTATGTATCTTTGTCCACCTCTGTTTTCCCTTTCCTCCATCTAAAAGTTCCTGTTCTCTAGCCTCTGCTAATTTTGCTTTAGTAGAGATCATTAAAGATGTAAGGATCACTTTTCACCTGCAAGTGGTGAGTGAAGGACCTTAATTGTTCTATTATTTTCCTGAAGTACTTGTCCTGATGAATGTTTACAGCCATTTTCACTTGTGCTTGGTCTTGAAGTATTCTTTTCATTGCAACAATTTATTTGGAGAAAGTGTGTTGAATTTATTTTTCCTCAAATTTTAGTTTGGGTTTTTATTATTTGTATTTTCCCATTTTGGGGTTCAGTGGTAAGGAAATTTTACACGAATGCTTTTTGTTCTTGAAAAGTGTGTCTAATAAATCTTGCATTTGTGTCTTGCTTAGTTCTGCCTAATTAAAAATTGAAATGTCAAACAAATAATTTATATGCAGAAATAGTGAGGCATGGTTGGGATACTTTGAAGTAGAATTAAAATATACAGCACATACTTGGAAATATAATTTTTGGGTGTAAGGAAGGAAATTTGCCATGTCTTAAGAGGATTTGTTCTGATCTTCTGTAAACTACCTGGTTTGTATAAAAGAACATGTTTTAAAACAAACAATTTATTTTTAGTTGCCAGTGTGTTTATGAGCAAGTTTAAAATCAGATTTTCAGTCTTGTCTTTTGAGTTTAAATCCAGGTATTTAAATACTACCTCTATAAATATTGTCAGTAGAAATGACCAGCTTTTTGGTATAATGTAGTGTAATTCTCAATCACATGATACTGTCAGTTTTCATTTAAAATCAACTTTTTCAAAACTTATTTCTAAATGAACTTAATCAGATTAACTTCATTTAGTCACATCTGTTCGTGATTGTTTTCTCCTTTTACTAGCCATACAAATCATGAAATTAAGCTAATTATATACCATTATCAGCTGCAGAGAACTAGTTTCACAGTTTTATACCTTTTAATTCCCTGCAGGAGATTAAGGCTTGTTTTTTGTTAATATGTAAAGTGCAGTAACTTAAATGGATTTCCCTGCAGTTATTGCCAGAGGATTAACTGGTTTCTTATTGTTTTTCACTATCATAAATTGGTTTTAAAACATTACATTTTATGTGATTTCATTGATGGCAGCGCTTGTCATGCTATTGAGAAATATTTTGCAAATAAAAATGCCTATATAAGAGTAATTGTTATACAGCTATAAAACATAATAAATAATTGTCCTGTCAGAGTGTTTATTGATGGTAACATCCGATTTTTATCTTCTCTGCTCCTCCTTCTTTTTTGGGGGGCTTGGGGGGATACTGCCCTCACACAGGTGATGATGAGCAGAGTGATTGGTTTCATGAAAATGAGTCTGGTGGAGCATGTGGAATTACGGGGGTCATTCCATGGTGGGAACAAGAAGACTCTACAGAACTGGAGAGAGAATTGCCTGATCCAGTCTTTGAAAGTATCTTAACTGGTACTTTCCCTCTTATGTCTCGGTCAGGGAGGAGAGGTAAGTAGCAATCAAGCAAATGCAAACTGTAGATTCATTTGGGTACAGTAGAAAGGTATCTGTATATTATATAAAATATGTAAAATGTTGACAAGATCTTGGAGTTACCAGTTTGTTTCCTTGAACTATTTCATTTTTAAGATAATCATTAGAGAGAAATAATTTTTTAAAAAGTCAATGATCAGAAAAGTCAGAAAGTATAAAACTTGGCTCATTTTTATAGCTTACTCTTTTATTTGTTGTCTCGATGTTTGCATTTAAAATTATTAAGCGTTATTTAAAGTGAATCTTTATATTCCATTTTGTTCCTGGCTTCTGTGATAATGTTTTGAATTCTAGAGATGTTCATTAATTCAAAGGCTTGAAAGACTAGTGTGACCATCTGCTTTGCTTGCTTTATGGTCAGGCCATATTGTTTGTAGAGAAGAGGGAAGGGTTCCTTTGGAGCAAGGATTGAGATTATAATGTAGAAAATACTTTTTTTTTCTTTAAAATAGTTTAGACAACTGTGAATCCAGTGTTTCCAATGGTAAGTTGTACCAGTGTTAGATTCCATTTACAGTTAGGAACCCACTCTCGTCTAAAGATTGAAGTTGTCAGACCTCATCTTGCTGCCAAAGAATTTTGTTGTACTTTCCCTTTGCCACAAGAATCTACTTTTGCTTTCAAATACAGATCTTTTATGTGAGCAGTGGTCAAAACACTTTTAAACTACTCTGCACACTGAATATATTGAATTCTTTTGTGAGGCTTATTTTCCAGATGCTTAGAAGTATTTGAGGACTTGGTTTCTGCATATTCACCAGATTTAACGTTTTCTAGTACTAATGAAGTTGTAAGTGATGCAAATATCATTTTCCTACTGTAGTTCAGTATGCTCTGCTTAGGCAGCCAACTGTGCATAGAACCAGGATGGCAGTAAGAATATCTCCAGAAATGTTCATTTTCATGACAGCTTAGCCTTTCTCTCACTTTTCCCATTCTCTGCTCTTTGTTTCCACCAGTACAATATTTGACAATATTAAGATGTTTCTGTTTCACTGAAGTCAGATTAATAGATTTGGTATGTTCTTGGTTATATGGTATAAGAAATACTCTTAAATCCATTCGTACTTCTTTTTTGCAGGTTTCCAGAGTAGATTTAGCCATCTTCATGGAATGCCAGCAAGAAACATAAAAAAGGCTTCAGGAAACCAGAACGCATTGGTAGGTGCTTTTATTACTGTAAGGTAATATGCACTGTTCTTGCAGATTTTTTAAAGAAGTATATTCCTCTCATACTTAAAGTATATTCCTCTCATGCTTGTTTCCTAACGTTGTAGGTAGGTAATAGAATGGTAAGACTATAGTGCCACTGCTGCCTGATATTGTGTTTGCTCTTTTTGAATAGTTAGACTCTTCCCACTGCAATTCTATTGTAATGGAATATTTGTGTGTACTTGAATGGCAGAAACAGTCTGATGCTGTTTCACAGTACTTAGTTTGAACTGAGTGAAGGGAAAGGTTTGGGGTGGAGCATTATTTAACATTTTCAGTATATATCTTATGTCTATGTGAAAACATATTTCTCTCCTTTTACAATGAAAATCAAGCCAAAGTTATTTTTTCTGATACTGAAAGCATTCTGTGATGGATCGTGGTACAATTCTGATGGATTTTTTTCTTTTTTCTTTTTTTTTTTTTACTTCCAAAAGTCTGCTTGAAAAATCTGTCCTTATTCTCTTTTTTTTTTTTTTTGGTTGACTTCTGTGTGGTCAGGGGAAAGGGTATATACAAAAAATTTAATGCAAATTAGTGATAAGCCTGTCATAGACATCATGTGTTCCTTTGGACTGAGTCTGTTCTAAGGCTGTGACTACAAATGAGAGATGTTTAGGGGTTTTTAGTGCTTTCAGCTCTAGGAGCAATGTTTATAAGTGAAGGAAAAAAATTCCAAGTGTCCTTGCATTTTTGTACAATGTAATAACTGTATTTTCCCATAGCTTTTTTTTAAAATAAGATTCTAAAGAGCTTTTAAGAATTTGCTCTTTGGAGGAGGGCATGAGGAGACTAGACACTTCACTTTTTAAACTAAAATGTTAAAATGTATTCATTGTAGTGCAGTCTACTCCTTTCTTACCAGAATAGTGTTTGGAAGAGAAGGAGAATGTGGGAGACTCTTCTTATCAGTGTGTAATAAACATATCCCAGCATGATAAATACTGCAATGTCTATGTTCTTTATTATTTGAGAATTTAAAATGTTTTCAAATTTTAATTTGCCTAAACAAAGTAAGGCACTTTTGAGAAATGTAAGAGCTATTATATATGGAGAGAATAGAAAGGAACTGTTAGAAATGTAACTCGTTTTGAAGAGGGAAGGTTTTTATAATTGAAGTCCCTGTCCAATAATTGCCATTTGGAGCTGAATAAGATGCTTTAAAACCTTGGCCTGTGATCTCTGCTGTTAGTGGTTGTGAATTAGATGAATGCTGTCTAGTTCTTGGTTTCCTATCTACCTATTTTTATTTTTGGTTCAGTGCTTGCCTGAGCATATCTGGGATTTGTAGCCCATTTTCTAGGCTTATTGCAATTTCACTCTGGTATTTTATAGGAGCTATTATAACTGATAGGTTAGCTTCATGGTATTGATGATACATGGCTTAACTACCCTAAAAACTGCCTTTTCCTCTAAATTGTAAAAAGGTGATTAAATTTCAATTGATGAAGATATACTGTAAATGCTTATATATAATAAAAAATCCTAATGTTTATTTTCTACTATGCTTTCTGGATTGTCCTTAGGAGCCCATTTTGTCTTCCAGTCATGATGTCTCATATATAAAGATGGTATCATAGTTCCCTTTATAACAAAAATGCAAGCTGATCTACTAAAGACTGATAATTCAGTTACCTCTAGTTATTAAATATATCATTTACATAGTGTTGTGGAAACAATGTTGATGTGAATGTACCTTCTAAGCCACTATGTTTAGGCAGGAGTGCATGTATAGAATGGATGTGCAGTTGGCTCTTCAGATGCAGTTTTCTGACCTTCTTAATGACTATTTATGTTTGTGGGCACATCTGCTGCATCCGTCTTTGCAAATGTAGCTATATAAGCTAGAGCTCAGGTGCTTCCTTTTGTCAGTGATTGCTTCTTAAAGAAAATCTTTTTTAGATACTTCAATCCAATGACAAAAAAAAGTCATTTAATACCTGTGACATCTGATAACACAGAACAAGAAGTAATTACTGCTATTAGATGGTACCAGTGTAGAAGAGCAAGAATACTTTTAGAAAGATTAATATCCTGAGGAAAGAACACTGCAGACTCAACTCATTGGACAGAGTTGTGGTGTAACTTAATTCTTTTTTAACAGTGAGGAGTCTGATGTCTGTATCACTGCTGTTACACAGACTTTAAAGGGAGACAAAATAAAAAATGGAGTTTCCTACTGAGATACAAACTACACATCCTTAGACTGAATACATGATATAATGTGTGTCTTTTAGGTAGTGTATCTAGGGAATGTGAACATATAGTTAGCCCCTTGCATACAGCTGTTGTGGTTTAACACCAGCCAGTAATTAAGCACCACACAGCTGCTTGCTCACTTCCCCCCCACCCAGTGGGATGGGGGAGAGAATCAGGGAAAAAAAGTAAAACTCATGAGTTGAGACACGAACAGTTAATAGGACAGAAAGGAAGAATAATGATGATAATAATAATATTAAAATGTCAATAATAGTAATAAAAGGATTGGAATATACAAAATAAGTGATGCACAATGCAATTGCTCACCACCTGCTGACCAATGCCCAGTTAGTTCCCAAGCAGTGATCCCTCCCAGGCCAGCTCCCCCCAGTTTATATATTGGGCATGACGTCACATGGTATGGAATACCCCTTTGTCCAGTTTGGGTCAGCTGTCCTGGCTGTGTCACCTCCCAGCTTCTTGTGCCTCTCCAGCCTTCTTGCTGGCTGGGCAGGAGAAGCTGAAAAATCCTTGACTTAGTCTGAATGCTACTTAGCAACAACTGAAAACATCAGTGTGTTATCAGCATTCTTCTACTGAACCCAAAACATAACACTATACCATCTACTAGGAAGAAAATTTACTCTATCCCAGCTGAAACCAGGACAACAGTCAATGTGCATTTAAACTTTTTTGAAAGTGTAGTTGAAGGTTCACAATTATAGCAACTAGCAAAGCCTTGAAGAGATTACTGGTTTGGGGAAGGCAGAATGAATAGCTGTGATAATACCTTGATATATTGTTATCCTCTGTCAAAAAAGTGTTTATGACCAACTGTGTGGGTGTCCTCTTGTAAAAGAAACATCAGGCTAAGAGTGTGATTATTACTTGCTATATACTGAGGAAACTACTCCCTTAACGTCACTTTCACACCACAGTATCTAGAAGTAGTGGGAGCTGAGAATCAGAGGAAGAATAATGCTCTTTATAGACAAGTTAGTGAACTTTAATTTTAAGTAGCCACAGCTGGCACTCAGATTCTGTCCAGATGCTCATCCTGCATTTCATTGAGTTGCTTAATTTGAACAAACTCATGGGTCTTTCTGTGATCAAATGTACTGCCTTTGAGCCAAAACACTTTTTTTAATGATCATACAAAACTGGACAAGCAAGAGAGAAGTAAAAACCCAGCATGCAAATACTATGAAAATCCTAACCTAATCCAATGTAGAGGTTGAATGAGTTGTCATACAGTGGATGAACACTGAAAAAGCTGAGCATGAAAATGAAAAAAAAAAAAAAGAAAAAAAAATTCATCCCAACTGGCTTATATCCTTTGCATTGTCCAATTTACTTGATAGGCATGTTTTTTATGGAATCCATAATTAAATGGTTTGTCAGGCATATATTTTGGTATACAATTATAATTCAGGCTTATCATGTCTTCATTGCTTTGTTTTGTGGCAGCGTCATTTGTAACAGAACTTTATTTGAAAAGAAATAGAAAAATGTGGATTTTCTAATACACTATGCTTTTGATCCTGCCTGTGTCAAGTTACTCATAGCAACTTTGTAATTATAGTCAGAAACATGATACATGTACTTTTATACCATACCGGTATTTAATGTACTCTTTTAATAAGATTTATTGTATGAAATCTTATTGTGCTTGGTTGTTTCTGCAGTTATATATGACCTGATCAACTATTCCCAACCCCCACATTCTTTTCTGTTAGGCAAAAGTTCCACGATTTAGAAGTAGTGTTCTATGAATGAAGCACTGGGAAGTGATTTTACTGGGCTAAATTTCAAAAAAACATGACCAATAAAAGGGATGCTTTCTTTTGACTCTGCCAATTTTTCCATCCATCACCTTTATGTCATGGGTTTTGATTTCATGATATTAAAGACAGCCTGTTTTAAGTCTTGCACTCCTAAGATTGATTTTTTTTTTCTTTTTGCACAGTTGTATTATTGAGCTTCACTATACATAGTTGTAATTATTCAAAAAGTACATTAAGAATGAAAGCTGCATTTCCAAGACCTGTTATCTGAAGATGTCTGGCTATTTCTGTCAAATCCTGTGATTCTTTTTCAAAAGTTTGAAGATAAAAGAGTTTTTCCTCAAAAAAAAAACTTTTCAGATAACTACTACTCTATTGATGTGAAGAGAAAAGATGTATTGAGCACTCATGCTTTTTTTTAACTGCTTTCAAAATGTAAAATCAAATCAAACATTTCTGTTTCTAAGTTCTTTCTAACTGAAGAAACAGCCAAGTGTTTTCAGGAGTGTTTTTCTTATCAAAATATTTTGGCAATTGAGTGAAATGGTATTAGATAAGACACCTTGTTGCAGATCTAAGGAAGGTTTCCTTAAAGAGTAAGTTGGGTGCTGGTTTTGCACGGTATTGGTCAGAAGCCTCTTTATGGATGCTCTGCAACTTTTGGAAAAACACTGCTTCTCAAGTTAAAGTTGATTTGGTGTTGTGGAGAACTCTTTTTACACTGGATGTGTGGCATACAGCCAGATAAAACACAATTCAGTTTCAGTGAGGTGCATGAAATAACCTGTGGGGTTTCAATTATTTTCTTCAGTTAATGACTTTTGTTATTTGGAGCAATAGTCTCTGTCAAACTCTGTGGAAATGTGAGTGGTATTAGATGATGTCTGATAACAAAACTAAACTCTTGTTGCATTCCAGACTTTCACTCATCCAAGATCAGCAATATTAGGCCTCTGTGTCTGAAGATGGCATCTTGAAACCTTATGCTGCTAAAGCTGCAAATGAATTTTCTTTTAAGTGGGTAGGAGAGTAGGGAGGGTTGGTTTTTTCTAATGGGGGTTTCATTAAGATTTCCTGACATCAAAAATATTTTCAGCTACTTAAAGCATTTCTTGCTGTGCTTTCCTTTTATTTTTTTAAAAATTTTTCCTTGTCTGTAATTGTCTTAAATTTATATCCACTTGTAATGTGCAGTGAATCCTCACTTTAGTTAACTCAGTACCTTAGTTTTACAACATAGAGGGGAAAACTTCCTTGAGGAGTGGGTGGTTTCCTGCACTTTTGCTTCCTGCAGATATGGTTTTTCAGACAGAAAAACTCAGGTTTGTTAGCATAGGAGGTGCTGCTGTGATGGCAGTTTAGGGCCCACCTTTGATTCTTCCAGTGTTCAGTGACTATTGGCAAAGACGCTACAATTTTCCCAAGGAATCAGTCAAATGGCACTCTTCTAGACTTCAGAAATTAGTCATGTTGAAATAGCTTTATTTTATGGGAAAACAAAAGAAAAAAAAGGCTTCTGCCAAATTTCAAAACCTTGTTACAAACAATGTAGGTTTCAAAAATGGGATGTAAATATTGGGAATTATGTTGAGTTATCTGTGATGTTCTTAACTTCATGTATCTAATATTTTGGGGGGAACTGCTTACTGTTCTTACACCTGCTATGTATTTTACTTAGTAAGAGGTTCTTTTTTCCACAAATTAATTTTCAAGTGCATTTTTGCTAAAGCTTTCACTTATACTGATGCAAGCTTAACATAATTTGTTCCACCTGCCATGGTAAGCACCTGATGGAAGAGTAAAAGCTTCTCGGTGACTTTAGTAATAGCTTAGCATACTTACTCATCAAAAGAATCATAATTATACCTGTACCATGTTTCATAGTAGGTCAGTATTTCTCAAAGTGGTACCCATCACTGGTAGTGCCGATGGTGGTACCCATACTTAAGGCACAGTTAAATATTGTGATTGTTCAAGGCAGAGCACTAGAATTAGTAGATTGGTTTTGTCAATATGATTGTCATTGTTACAAAGTATTTTGAATTCTACCTATCCTTTATGAGTTCTGAATGGTTTAATAAAGTCTGCCTTACAGCCTATGTTTGTTTTAACTGACAGTGATTCTTATGTCACTTGTAATTGTCTAATGAAAATCTATGATCATCTAGGTGTCATCAAACCAGTAAACAGGGACAAATAATACCACAGCAATTCTGTCTCATTTGAAGCTGCAGTTCGTTAGCCAAAAAGGAGTTACAGTTAACTCAAATACCACTTGTTTAGATTTCAACAAATGTAAGATTGGTCTGTTTTGTTATTTGTTCTGTTACTGAAGTGTAAAACCCCTCTGCCATAATTAAAATAGGTAGAGAAATCCTCAGCTGGTTTGTAATAGTTGTAAAGGCACTAACTGGTAAAGGTGAGCATGTGTGTGTTTTACTCTTTTTCTTTTGTATCACTTACATTGTAAATTACAATGTATAGTCTTGAATTGTGTCCTAGTTTCATTCTTACAAAATGTATGCCTATCGAGAAGAAAGTTTAAATGCATCAGGCAATTAATAGCTTGTAGAGGTAACAATTGTACTTTATCAACAAAATGAAGATACCCCATAGGTATGACTACTGAAACAGATACTCTGTGCAACAGAGATCACAATGGTTTTTCTTGGTATGTTTCACCTGCTGTGATGATCAAAACATACCTTTAAAGTATCAAAGATTAACTTCTGTCTAGCTACAGTGAATGTGGTGACTTAGTCTCTTTTCTTGGACTCTCACTTCTAGTGTCAAAACCACCATCCCACTTCAGTGAAATAGTCGCCCTCCAGCATTAGTCTCAGAAATGCCAAATGTGCTGCTTATTGTTTAAATGCTTCTTGTGGTTTATTCATGGTGACAAGTGCTATGAACTGTTAGTCTGAGCGGTATTCCTTGTAATTCACCTTAACCCAACTGCTCAAATGATAGTCATCTACAATTTCACTTGTTTACTTTTAAACTAGGGCAAATAGCATAATAATATCCCTCTTATTCTTCAGTTAGTGTGTGTCTTGAAGAAATATTTAATACAGTTTTACAGCACTCCTTACAGATAATAATGATTTTTAAAACCTCTGACTTCAAAATATGAAGCAGCATAATTATTCCTCTTGTTTTCTGCTATTTATCACAAAGAAATCTCCCTTTCTGCTGTCTGGCTGCATGAAATGTTTCTTCTGCAGGTGTTTGGAATTTGCCTGTTTTGACTTCCTAAGTGCATATTGGTTCTTTGATTGGTTCACTCAGTTGTGTCTCTTCTAGAAACTTCTTAATGCCTCAATAGCAGTGTATTGAAGAATTAATGGTAAAGCAACAGTAACTTGTATCCAGAGTCAAGTTAGGAGTTGTATTGAGCTTGATGGGGGTTTGATCATTTAATGCTGATAATAGACAGAAAATCATGTAATAGGCAAGGAACACATGCACAGATACCATGGCTTAGCTGATGAGCGACATCTCATTTATGTTGTAGTAATAACATGTCGGGTAAATCATGACAGTGATTTCAGCTAAAATGTTGTTGTGATTTAACCCCAGCTGGCAACTAAGGCCCACGCAGCTGCTTGCTCACTCACTCTGCCTCAATGGGATGGGGAAGAGAATCGGAAAGGGTAGAAGTGAGAAAACTCGTGGGCTGAGATAAAGACAGTTTAGTAGGTAAAGCAAAAGCCACACACACAAGCAAAGCAAAACAAGGAATTCATTCCCCACTTCCCCTGGGCAGGCAGGTGTTCAGCCATCTCCAAGAAAGCAGGGCTCCATCATGCTTAGCGGTGACTTGGGAAGACGAACGCCATCACTCCAAACATCCCTCCCTTCCTCCTTCTTCCCCCAGTTTTATACCCTGAGCATGACATCATATGGTGTGGGATATCCCTCGGGTCAGTCGGGGTCAGCTGTCCCGGCCGTGTCCCCTCCCAGCTCCTTGTGCCCCCCCAGCCTCCTCACTGGTGGGGTGGGGTGAGAAGCAGAAAAGCCCTTGGCTCTGTGTGAGCACTGCTCAGCAGGAATGAAAACATCCCTATGTTATCAGCACTGTTTTCAGCACAAATCCAAAACATAGCCCCATACTAGCTACTGTGAAGAAAATTAACTCTATCGCAGTCAAAACCAGTACACACATTGTTTAGCATTTAACTAAAATCAGGTACAACTAAACTGTTGAAAGTTTCTTGCTAATTCAAACCCTAATAACTCATTTACCTGAGTAGGGTTTCCACTGCATAGGAAACTGTCTTTTTTAATAGAATAGGTGGTATGGGAGAATGAGGGCTACCGATAGACAGAACAACTTGAAAATAGTCCATCTGTGTCTTCAGTTGCATTTCATATGGTGGCTATCTATGGGGATAACAACGGCACTTTAGATATCTATTAGAAGTACTCTGCTTATCCCTAGACATCTATATTAAGCCTATTAATAGTTAGCTTCTAGATTTGTTCTGAGATACACAATTTATACTTGGATGCACTCATTTGTTTTGTTTGCTAGCTCTGTTCTACCTTTATGTAATACATACTAAAAAAAATTATTGTCTGAAAAATTATCAATATTGTTTAGCAGCTTATCTTTCAAATCATTACTATAAGGCAAAGACGAGGATTAAAATGTTTGAATTTTGTTTGATTTATAACAAAAGCAAAAATAACAAACTATAACTTAAAATGTTGGTGGTTTTTCTATATACAGACTGAGTTCATATGGCTTGTTCCCAGAGTAAGAGGCAGGTGTAAAAATAGTGAATTAAACTGGATCTTTAGTATCCTCTTCAGTGATTTGTCATGGAGATGCATACATCAACTTAAAAATACAGCACAGAAAATAAAGTAACAAACACACATGATGCATTGTGTTGAAATTGAATTACCCACGAAAATTATTGTGCTGCTTTTGTAATGTGAGATGTAATATGGGAACGAAGGGGTACTCCTCTGCCATTCTGTTTGATTACTGTGACTTTAGTTAGTGAGATGTAAAGACAATGTTCTGTAATCTGTTAAAAATAACCATAAAAAAGTGGAGTGAACAGCAGTTGTAGCTTAGCTTACCTGTGACTTAGCTGGGAAATGACATGTTTGCTACCATTTTGTTTCTTGAAATAAGAAAATAAAATATGCATACTGAGAGCGTAGTTTTGAGGACGGAAGAAAGTCGTTGAAACTTGTCAAGGACTGCCTTCTCTGGTAGTCATCAGGTGGTATTTACAGCAAGTAAACAGGTAACTGAATGCAGAAGAGACCCTCTTCTTTACAGGACTGTAGGCTTTTTTTAATGTGTTTTTGAAAGATCTTAGAATGAATGAGTTGCAGAAGTGAATACTTTCTTAAACATGTTTATCCAATATCAGAGACTGCAATGCTAACTTTAAAAAAGTCATAATAAGCAATCCTAGCATGGGAAGGTCATTTCCTGAAGGTAATCAGTAGATCAATAATGCTGTGAGTTGTGAGGTGAGTCACAAGAAAATTCAAAGCTCCTCTGTTTAGTGTTGTGGAAAACCCTGCATATAATGTTGGTATGATCTTTTTCAAAAACATAGTGATCTTTCTGGTTTGTGTATGCTTAAACCGTTTGTCCAATTACCGAATTACATATTTTATATCAGAATGGAGAACAACAAGAAAAGGTTTGTAACGACAGCGCTTCCAACTGGAGTGGTTCAAGAGACTGTTGGTCCTTGCCATTTAATTACTGTCCCTTCAGTTAGGACACAGCACCTGCTTTTTTAGCTTCTTTTCCAAGTGAAGCGTAAACCATTATAACTGATCAAGTGAACCCTTTCAGTCCAACAGTTTTGATAACTGTTCAAAATCTGTTCCATTCAGCTCCATGCAACTTGATTCAGCAAACTCTTCCTTGCTTCTGATGATCTGATTTTTGTTGTGGTTTGGTTTTGATTTTCTCACTAGTAACTTCAGGTAGTCCCTTGTTTGACAGGTGATTTTAAAACCTGCATTCACAAGTATGAGACTAACTTTCTTATTCTGTTGTTTCTCAGCCTTGATTTAGCATTCCTGCAGATTATGGTATTGAAGGTCAAGGAAGAAACTTATCCTCAGTTCAGAGACCTAAAAATTGTTTGTTTAGGCAGTCATTTGCTTACTGCTAACTGATGGGCAAATTCTGTTGCAACTGTCCTGCTACGTATATATTTTTTTAAACAGTTGTGAAATTCACATTAAAGAGCATTAGATAAAATGTGCCCCATTTCCTCTTCTCCCTGATCCCTTCCCATTGGATTGCTAAATTCTAAAAGACTTATTTTACAGGGACCTAAACAGATAGATATAGTAGGCTTACAGTAGATTGCATTTTTATTCTCTATAGAATATAGTCGAATTGGAGAAAGAAACCTTTTTCCTGTTTTATGTCGTGCTGTTATGCTTAGAAAAAGAAAGCATGCATATGGCAACTGAGATTTTGTTGCCATACTGCTTTTTCTGTTTTGTTTGTGTTTTTTGAAAATCTGGAATCTAATCATTGGTGTAGGTCTAAGGCAATTTAAGACTATTTGCAGTACCTAGAATAACTTTTAAGAACATTGCCTGTTAGAAGTTACCATAAGGCAGCATTCCCATGCTGTAAAATATAGCACTTAAGTGAAAGATAGGAAATGACTGCATAAAAATGAGGTGGGGGGTGTTTGGGGGAAGGTGCATAAATAAAAGCTAGTATTTTACTGTAAAGTTGACCATAAATATTTTAAAATATTTTGTTATCCCTTGTACAAGAGAACAGAATACTTAACTGTATTTTGTCAGATTATTGAGAATAAACTATGTAATAGTCACATCATATATAATATTTCAAAACTCTGAAGGATTTATTAAAGTTTTCTTTGTATACAAACTGATATATTTATAAAATGAATTCCCTTATATCAGTGATGTATCTGCATATTTTCTTTAGGTTTTAATGTTATTTTTTGTTTCAGGAAAACAACTTCATTTATATAGGATGTTTTACTGAATCTTACATTAAATATACTAGAATGTGGAAAATGTTTTTAAAATATTTGGGGGTTGATGGATTAGTACTCTTCAAAGGGAAACAAAACACTAAATATTTCTAATCCTGCATTATTTACCGCATGGGTGGTTAAATGCTACTTTAAGCCCCATAAAATTAAAAGGGAGAAATCTGCCAACTGTAGCAGGAATTGGATTTAGGAAGAGTGGTACAGAGCCAAAATATTGCTACAGAATTAAATGTCAAAAATCTTCTTTAATAGTAGATATATAGTTCACAGTGCCTGGTTATGATTAATACATTTAATCTAAATCACTGAAAGTTGCTCTCTCCTTTTCCATAAAATACAATAGGACACAAATCAGTTTTACTGTAGGTGGATAACAATTGGAAAATAATGCATCTTCCCGCCCAATAAATTGTCAGTTATACCTTTTAACTAAAATCGATTCATCTTTCCAAAATTTATTACAATTTCTAATAATAAATCTTTTCAAATGTTTATTCATTTGCTTTTTGATACATTTGTGCCACTTTTGCTATGGTCTAATGTTTTTTCTTTTGATTCATTGTAAATTAGAAAATCTATTTTGAGTCAATTTTCTAGTTAAGAAGTTAAAATCTATAACCTAGCCATTTTTTCATAGTCTCCTTTGCACATTTTAATACCCTTGAACTTAGATACAATCCAGTAAATTCTGATCAGAAGGTGATTAAAAGACTTTTCACTGCAACTTCTTGACTGAGGGCCAGATTCATAAAACAAGTACTTACGAGATTGCTAGCTGGTTTTCTCCTGCACATCTCCCTGATCCAAAGAGGAAGATTGAAACAATTATAGCAAATGAACAGATACGTAGGTTTTGGCCAAAGAGTTTTAGTAAAGACAATCAGAATTGCCCTTTTGAATTAGAATCCAGCTGTGACCATACAGGGCATGATAGAAGCCTCCTTTTGTTGTCCCTTTATAGCAGCAAGACAATGATAGTGCTGGAGATCACTAAAGCATACTGTATGTTTCCTATTATTTCTTGTGCCTGTAATTATCCAGTGCTAACCTCTTCAAGTGTGGTCATCTGCTGCTTCACATTCTTAGCAGTAATGCTTTTTTAAGAAGAAAATATTTTAAAAGAATTTTTTCATCACTTTAATGATTGATCTTCTAATCTGCATTGTGAAATTGCATTCACTGTTCAGCAGTTTCCTGCTCTGTATATAATAAAATGTGTCAGAGAGGGATAGTGTTAATTTTTTAAAAATCTCCCAATAAGCATATTTCCTGTTCTGATCCAGTTAATGTGATCTTTTAGTCAGTTTTCTTACAAGAATTATGTATGAGAAGCTTAATCTAGTATGTAGCCATATCAAATTTCTTAATGCACAGATCTGTTTTGTTTATAATGTCAATGTTGGCAGAAGGGAGAGGGCTAGAAAATATTTCAAACATAACTATGAAGAAAATTACACTCATAACTTGAACTTGATCCACAGTATCACTTACTGGCAAATTTGTGTTGCTGAAAGCATCTTGAGTTTTGAAGTGATTGATTTCAGAGTTAAAAAAATAATTTGTGTGGATGGATTGGAATTCATTAATTTTACTAATTACACAGTGAAGAAAACAGATGTTTTCTTAGACACAGATCAGGCTTTAATTACAGGTCTTACCTTCTCATCTAAAAATAGTGTCAATATGTTCATCTCTTGTAATTTAATTTCTTATTTTTATATGAAAGTATGATTCTGTTACACATTTGTTAAACCTTACTCTAATTGTGTACAAATATAAATCTAATACAGTACTTGCTAAGGGGCACATATGTCATAATGCACATATTTAGAAAATTCTTTAAGAGTAAGTTAGGTAAAGATTGCTTCTTTAAAATATCAAAACTGGTACTACCCAGCACTACTCTTATTTCCAATTATAATAGTATGTATTACAAAAATAGTCAAAAACACTTGCAACAAAGCTGATTTTCCAGTAATTATATAAAGCCGTGTAGAGTCCCCCTAGGACTCTTATTCTGAGGTATGTACTTTGTAAGACTACAGCCTATGTGAGGAAAGTAGAGTAAGCTACCATGGAATTAGAGGATGAACCTAACAGAGGTTTTGTGTGTATGTTCGTTTTGTCCTTCAGGAAAATTTTTATAAATCTGTTGTCTGTTTTAGTTGCTTTAAATATATATTTGTCACTGCCACAGGGCAGTGGAGATCACCTAACTAGTACTAATAATTGGCAAGATCCAGAAAGAAATTACTTTTGATGGGAGCATTTGCAACCAACAGCCTGAGGATGCATGATCCATACAAAGAATAACTCTGGTTTTGTCATGTTCTTCTGTGCTTGGAAGAAATGCATGAGAGGAAAGATGCTAGCAAAGCATCAATAAGTGTAGTTGGTCTAATGAATATTTAATAGAGTAAACTGATGCAAGGCTGTAAATGAACTCAGAGAAGTAACAACTGTCATGTTAGAAAAACTTGATCATTTTAACTTTGTGTAAAATCTTTCTAACTTCAAAATGTGTTTTTCTCCATACTTCATTATGCTGTTCTTAGACTTTACTGTTTGCCAGGATTCTTTATTTCAGAAAGTACATATGTTGCATGGAAGAGAATTTTTATATCTTTTCAGTGCAAATGTGTTCTCTTCAAAATCAGAAGACAGTCCTATAGTGAGCACAATTTCTAAAAGAAAATAATAGTTGAGATGTGTGTACAGTAAAGGAACACAAAATGACAAAACATAAGTAGAGTTCATACAACCCATTGGTATCAAACTCCAGTCGTTGTCTAGATGTTCCATTAGAGTCTTTTCCTTCTTTTTAGATATCACGGGGTGGGGAAGGGTGCTTTCTAAAAAGTCATCTACTTGGATGTTTTTTCAAGATTTTGGTTAGGGAGATTATTTTGCGGTTTTTTTCTGTGGAGGGAGGTTTGTACATGCTTTGCTTATTTCAGGAGAATTACTACTGCAGGTGGTATGGTCAGAGTTGTTGAGCAGTCTTAGAGTGCAGCAGACCCGAAATCCCTCATGAACATGGAAAGCTTTTACTTAACTACCTGCTTTTAGTTGTGGTGATGTATTGAGAGGTTGTGGGACCTTGGAGAAGTAGGTCCTTAATCATTTGGTGTTCTTTAATGCTAGGATAATAGATACAAAACTACTATATAGTGTTAGATTGCATCCATTATATCTGTAGTCTGCTAGTTTACCATATAGTGATAATGAGAGTAGAAAATACTTTAATTTCAGAGAGACCTTTCACTAAAATGCTAGGAAGATTATTGCAGGCTATTGATGTACTGTTTGTTAGTGGTTCTTTGAAAGTGGTGACCTTTCAGGGGTTTTTTTTCTACGTTTTTTTTATGTTCAGAAATTCTGGATGTCTTTTGGTTGTGTTTCTTCTACAGTTCTTCCATTAAATTAGTAAGGCAAAGAAACTTAATCTCAAAATAATTGAAATGGGAACATTGCACTGTGAAGAATGTGTTTGAATAACTCTCAGTACTCACTGTGGCTAACTATTTTGGTAGGATACTAGATGTTATGATACCATTCAATTTTCAGTTATGCCTTTGTTGCCATGAAGATCAGCTGTAGAAGTATTATTCTTGAAAGGAGATTAATTCTTGCCTTCTGTGCACAGAGATGTTTAGGGAACAGATGAATGTTTAGACACTTTGCTTTGGAAGGTAAATAATATCCTTGAGGTATTGTCCACTATGCTGTCTGTGGCTTTTAAAGTGTGTTTTCAAGTGCAACTATTTCTTACACTTTCAGAAGAAAATAAACAGGCTGTCTTGCCTACCTTATCCTAAAGGCAGACAGAAAACTGTCTGGAGATTCAGGTACGTCTGGTGTCCCCTTTATTTTACTGTCTTGCTCGAGGAACTGAAAGTGGCCAGCCATGCTGTCAGTGTACACGTAGCCCAGAGGTCTCAAATGGCCTTGACTTGCGCAAAATAGACTATTGCAGTAGGGTGACAGAGCTGGTTGGCTGTTAAGAGAGCTAATCGAAGCAGACACAAACCCAAGTATTATACTGATTATTAGAAACTCTGCTGGCATTAGACTAATTAAATGCAAACACCTGAAGCATTCATTTATTTCTTTATCAAAATTATCAAACTGGTGAAGTGCCCACAGCTGGAGAGGTGGGACTTTTTGACCTCACTTAACCTTTCTAGTATGACTAAGAGGATTTGTCTTGGCAGACCCCTTTCCAAAGGGAGATCATTGAAACCATTAACGATCTATCCTTTGGCAAAATGCCTGGCACAAATTCTCTGAGCAGACTTTTTGAAGCTTTGTGTGCTTTCTTTAACGCACATCATGTCATTCTGAGCGTTCTGAGGAAGCTGGTGGTTCTTGTCTAGGTTTGTACATCGTTCTTAAAGTTTACCTGGTTGTGTGCTTTGTATAGATCAGTCCTTTTGATCTGCATGCCCAATGTTGTTTAGTATCATCTACCTGTTGTGGGACCTGACAAAAAAAGTATTGCTTATTGTTGTTTGAGCAGCAGCACCTTACATTTAAGAACTTGTCTCTGAAGAACAGTTTGGGGAAGGCCAGCAAATCCTAGCCACTTATAGCCTTCTCTCACAAAATTGATAATCCAGAACTGGAATCCTCATTGATTCTCTCAGTACTAATTACACCTGGTCAAGGATCTCCTGAGAGTTTGGCAGGGTCTTGCCTATTGTGTGGCAATGGCTGATTTGAAAGCTGTCAAACAAATGAATTTAGATAGGCAGTTCTCTTTTGGCAGGCGTTACCATGAGTTTTTGTCATATGCAGCAGGATGGTAGGTTGTGGAAGATTGAGACTGGGGAGAACCCCTTTGAGACTGTCCCAGTGTTACGCCACGTGCTTTTTGTTTAACCTCTTCCAAGCGAAGCATGTTGACCTAAGAACTATGAATTGTACCTGTCCTTTGCTTGTGGTCTTTGTGTGTCTTTCTCTTGCCAAAAGATGTTCTAGCCAGGTATTAATTGACTGTTGTGCTCTCCTGGCTGTGGATGTCTGTTGTGGTTTGAGCCCAGCTGGCAGCAAAGCACCACGCAGCCACTCGCTCGCTCTTCCCACCACCCTCGGTGGGACGGGGAGGAGAATCGGAAGAGAAAGATAAAACCTTGTGGGTTGAAATGAGGACAGTTTAGTAGGGCAACACAAAGAGAGAAGAAGCAGTAATAACAATAGTACTTATAAAAGAATGTGTAAAACGAGCGATGCACAGTGCAGTTGCTGACCACCCAGAACTCGATGCTCAGCCTGTTCCTGAGCCACAATCCCTCCTCCACCGGCTAGCTCCCCCAGTTATATGCTGAGCATGACATCGTGTGGTATTGAATATCCCCTTGGCTAGTTCAGGTCAGCTGTCCTGCCTGTGCCCCCCTCCCAGCTTCTTGTGAAAACTAACTCTATCCCAGCCGAACCCAGGACAGTATCTTTGAATTCCATATGTATTTTTGTTTATGTTGGGAAGCACTGACTTGGTTTTGTGGGCTGGAAAAATGGGTGCTGTTTCTAGGACTTTCAGAAACTGAAGTACATATGTTTACTGTGTTAGATTTCACATAGCAGACTCTGAACATCCATTTTCAACAGGTTGAAGGTTTAACAAAATGCCTGTTTGCATGTTGATGATATATAAAATGCAGTTAGCAAATAAAATTCTTCTTGACCATAACAAGAACTCTAGTTTCCTAAGGATTTCTTTCTGCTGCCACTTCACAAAATCCTTTAGCTGCAGTAACCTTAGCTCCCCCTTCCCTTTTTTTCGGACTTCAGTCTTTTCTCTGTTCCCAGTGATACCCGCAGTTCCCTTTTCATATCTCTTTAAACCTGCATATGTGCATGGAATCCTCATGACTCCTAACTGCCAATTTGAAAAGGGGCGGCATATGATGTGAATTGTTCCAGGCTCCATGTGTGAGCTGGCTGAGTTTGTGCTGATGTCTCCCTGGAATGAGGGCACTGGTTTGGGTGCCTCTGCCCATTACGTGTCACAAATGTGAACTTATTTTTAAGACTTTTCTTCTTTTAAAGCCAACTGAAATTTGCTAATGGGCTTAAAAGCTAGTGAGGGAGAGTTAGGAGGTCAAAAGTTGCAGATAATTATGCAGGTCTCCTTTTCCTCAGAAAGCCAAGCTAAAAAATTATTTTGTGAAAGCTTAAGTAGAACAATTACTTTTATGGAACAAACAATATAATAGTAAATTGTCTTTACAGTAATAAAGCTCTGGGTTAACATAAAGAATATAATATTAAGTGTATGTGTACACTTACTAAGTACTATGGTCCCAGGATAAACTTGCATATCTGTTTTTAAGGCTGGCGGTTTTCCTGCTTAGGTTTGTGTTATGGGCCAAAACACAGCTTCAAGTCAGGGAACATCAATCATTTTACTTTATTGCCATTAACAACCTTTCAATTATTTATACTGGTGTTGAAAAATAAAAACAAACACTTTGGAGGGAAGGCGAGGTGGCCTTGTCTGACACCTCTACTCCCTGCTTTTTGGTCTCCAATCCCCTCGCTGCACATTACACTCAGTCACTTCGGTGGGATGATGGGAGGCAGAGGAGATGGGAGTTGGTGCGTTGTGGTCCTTTGCTTTTGCTGCTGTTTCTTACCAGATTGCTCTGACACAGGTTGACCCACAGCTGCAGTCCCTTTGGGGTCGCATATCCTCCTCAGTCTTGTCTCCAGTCCTTGCTCTCATTGCTCATTTGCTTCAGCAGTTCTCCTGCTGTACTGTCTGCTCTACCTGTCTGTCTTATTTCTCGCTTGTGCCTCCATCTCTCCTGTCCTGGTATCGGCTCTTGCATCTCCTCTCTTTAGCAGGAGTCCTCCTCTGGCATCTCCCTTCTCTATCCTTGTGTGTGTGTCTTCTTCTGGCTTTTACCTCCCATTCCTAAGTATTCTTTTGCAGAGGCACCAGGGACTCCTCTGGTTCCATTTTGGTACACTGTGGGTCTGTTAAGTCTCTCACAGAGCCAACTGGTACAAACTGTGACTGGCACAGAGCAGTCCCTGACCTCTTCTTCCACAGGTCACCCTGCAGCCCCCCCCCTCCAGCTGCTAAAACCCTGCCAGCTGTGCCCAATACATGGTAGATAGCCTTGGTTTGGTTTTGTGTATGTAGATGCTTACAGCAGTGCAAAGAGAAACTTGAGAAGATGGAAAAGGGGGGAAAGAGTTATGTTCAAAAGTGGTTTGGTGGTGGTTTTTTTTACTTGTCTGTTGCTAAGTTTACTTAAACCATTTGCTTCAATGTAATGCCTTGGAGAGGGTAAAACTAGAACCGAAAGCTGAGTACATAACTGGTACAAAACATCTTGTGTACCTGAGTAACACCTATATGTAATGCACATAGCTTACTAATACTAATCATACTTTAAGAAAGCAATGCAAATGACTTCTACGGTATTAGCTTGCTTCCTAACAAGGAGAAAGTAAATAAATTTCCAAGTACAGTGGTTATCTTTTCAAAAAGCTATGATTTCTCTTCAGTATAGAAAGCTCTATAGCTTTAGTAAATTTGCCTACTATACCTCATGTGACTGTATGTTATGTAAGCTTCCAGCAGTGACTACATTGACACAATCTCATGCTTTACAGAGGAAGGAGTAAGTGTCTTTTGAGACTGTAATCCAGATTCATAGAGGCTAAATTTCATCCAGTCTGAGTTTAGTAATGGCTATTGGGTATCTCTGAGCAATTAAAGCTAATAAAATCTAAGCAACAGAGACTTGGGTGGAGTTTACACTCTGTAAATCTGGATTTACGTGTCTGTGGGTTTTCATATTTCTCTGTCTAATAGCTAATAATGCTCTCATTTGATAGAAATGCAAAAAGAAAATACATAGCAAGTTGTAAGGAATGTGTGTAGGGTATGGATTATGAACATGGAATCATGTAACTTTTTAAATTAATTTTGATTATTTTTGTTAATTTCTGTTACTATACTATAGGACCAACTTCTCAGTACAGTTTGAATGGATAGCAATAAACCCTAGTGAAGTTCTTGATGCAATATATCTGCTTTTAAGCTATTGATTTGTGGTGGTTTGTGAACTTACTGAAAAGGATTCCAGTAGCATCTTGAAAAAAAGTGATACTAGAATACTGTCAGAAGAACCTTGAAATTGAATTACAGCTTTAATATTCAAACTGGGGCATGTATTGTTATTTGTAGTATATGTAAAATGACTTTTATAGATGAAATTTAAAATCGGTGACGCAGAATAGGGTTTATAGTGCATGGGCTTTAAGAAGAGCAAGGGAAGATCTTTGATGTAAAGCATGTAGCAGAAAGATGCATATTTATTAAATAAGGGAATTTTAAAATGGGGGTATGGTAAAAGAAAAGGTTGTTCTTGCTGATTTGTTATTCAGATGATAGTCTGTGTTGCCAAAAACAAATGCAAATTATTTCTCTGTGCTTAAGTGTTTTATTAAATAAATACTATTTAGATTTACTAAAACAATTAAAATAATGAAATATCTTGTAAAACAATGAAGAACAGCCTTGTCGAATCTTGGTGCCTGAGGCTTTTGTTTCTAGGAGTCTGATGCTTTGTGCTGTGGTGTCAGTATCGTCTGATACTAGTGAGGTTTCTACCAAGATGCTGTGCTTTCTTCCCATCCCTCCATCATGCTCCATTTCCTATCATGTAAGCCATTGCATGGAGGCACACATTACATGACTCCAGACGTTTGGTAAGAATGTTGAGTTCCGTGTTGTCCAAATATAAGCTAAAAATGTCTTGCTTAATTGTCTTGTTTAAGCCAAGAAATAAACCAGAACCCCCCTTCCCTCTTGCATCAGTCCTGCATTGGACTACCACTTAACATCACTGCAGAGGCAGCTCTGGAAGAGGAAGTAGAGGGAAGGCCACCTGCCGTTTTGTCATATATATTGTTTCCTGGACTCATTTCCCGCAAATGTTTCATGGCATTTTCTCTTCATGTCTCTTCTCTGACATTTTCACGGCATTTTCTCTTTGGGTCGTCTTGTCAGTATTCTTTGCCATCATCATTTCCTTCCTTAACACCATTGTTTGTACTGGTTTTGCATAGTAATTTCAGTAAATCTATTTATCACAGTAAGCCCAATGCTTGCTTACATATTGCCATTAAAGAGTTGCAACAGCAGAGACCAAAAAGCAGCAACAGACCTTGCTTGGCAATGTATCAACACTGAACACAATGCCATAGCTGCTTAGGAGCATTATGAGCTCTGGGCTTCCAGAGACCGATTCAAGACATCCATCCCAGTGGAAGGAATTTGCATGGATTGCAAGTGGATGGAGTATTGTAACCAGCAACCCTCTTCTATTCAAAGTGGAAAAAATCTTAAAACTCTGATAAAAATCCATGGCAGCTTACCAGGAAAGGTCAGGGTTTTTTCCACTACACAGAGTACAGCAAAAACTTTGTTATGGAATGGGTGTGTAGGCTCAGAGAGAAAGCTGCTTTTGAAGATAAAACCCAAATAATCAGGAAGACGGGGCAGTTGCTTTCAACATACTTTTGATATTTTGCATTTTTCACTTTTAGTGGCAAGAATATGATAAATGTTCTTTCTTAATTATCCAATTTTCTATTCAGCCTAAAATGTCACACAAGAAACCTTTTTAAAGAACAATCGTGATATAAATACACTTCTCACTGTCATGTTAAAGGATACCAGGTCAGTTTGCTGGGCAGTTACAGCAATCTGAAATACCAGGACTTGATAACTATAACGGGCACATTCTGGTGGAGTTCAGAGGCAATTCTTAAAACACCTTTTTATTTTATTATCCACCACCGTTTCCCATGAGCTGTTTATGAGTTTATGTATTTAGATTTTAGCATCAGGTAGGGGTTAGCTATTAGAAATGAACATATTACTAGTTAGTGTTTACAGGAAACGGAGAAGAGGAGAAACCAGGAACATTTTCTCACTCTTTATAAGATCCCAATTGCTGAAATCCAGTTTGAATGATTTAGTACTGGCTCTTGGTTCTAATATTCTCTCACTGTACTTACAACTAAAATAATAATCAGTCTTTTACCATTCATCACAAATTTAACATAGCATCATGGTGAATGAACAGTTGGCCTTGTTAGCACTAATTTGCTATGATCAAAGCTGTAGTCCAATTTCAAATTGCCACGAACTTGATAAATTCATTTGCAGAAACAGCAGAAACTTTGATTATATGCTAGACTATGGCAAATAGGGCAAACACAAAGAAGAGCAGAGGCGCTGCCAAGAAAAATTTTATACAAGTGGTATGTAATGAAGGTGACATCATTGTTCTAAAATAAGCAATTATAACTTTATAAATTTAAGACTAATAATTTCATTGCTGAAATAGTCTCTACAGATTTTTCCTTTTTTAAGAATGGTTTATCTGCCTTTATCACAATTACCATTCAGTGATAAAGAACACAAAATGAGAATCACAAATAACTATTATGGAATATATTAATTAACACTTCTTTAACTTGTGATTCTTTTAAGACTGTCCCAGTTTGCCTGCTCCTTCTCCTCAAATAATTACTCTTTCAATACATAGTTAATGGATTCCTCGCTCATCTCCTTTTATTAATGACTCCTACCAAGGTTTTATTTTCATGTTTGCTGAGTATATTTTGCTGACTTAAAAAGAGACTCTAATTTTATTGTAGAATGTTATTTTAATAAATAAAAAAGCTGTTGTGTCTTTTTTTCCTCTGTATGGCATACTTTAGTCCATGTTAAAATGTGAAATTGAGATAATGGATTTTAGATTAGTATATTTTTACTGAAAGTTTATTAAACTTAGTACATGTAAGAGACTATGAAATTAGGAAAGGTAGCAAGGTAGTTTTGAAGTAGCATGGGGAGAATGTGTGGGGGCAGTATTATACCATAAGAAAGAAATGAGTCGTCTTACACTTGAGACTTTTAGAGCTGCTTTTTTCCTCTTTTTTTTTCTCTTTTCCTTCTGACATTCATTTTACTGAAAACTGCCTGGGTCTGAACTTTATGACAGTAGCAAGTAGGTGGAGCAGATTGCAAAACAGATGAACTCTGAGAGTTTTGGTAGTTTTTCCCTGCTGTCCTTTCCTTGACTTCATTAGGTAAATTCAAGCCAATGGTAATAGAGTTCATTTCAACATGTTCCTATTTTTCAAAAAGTTTTTTGTTGTTGTTGTTTTACTTGCATCTGAGCTTTGCATACCATCTTGTCAAAAGTACCCAACAAGCAAACCCCTCTGATGATTTGTATGTGCTAAGTGCATAGATTTACTGCTGCAGTTTGAACATTTTTAAATTAAAATATATCGCTTGTTCCAAATGTATTGATTTACCCATCTCTTTGTCAATATTAAGTAGAGCAACTTTTCCAATAAGTTAAAAAGATCTGGCAAGGCAGGTTACACTTAGTGGGTTGGTTTAAGTTTATATTTCTGCATGTTTCTGGTTTGTCTGTTCTTGCTCTTTTGCCCTTTATTCTCAGTCACTGTTACAGGTGTTTGTAATGTCTCCTAACTGAGAAAAGCTGCAGCCAGTTGCACCGTGAATTCATACAAAGTTGAATCATTCAAATGTGACCCTTCTTAAGTTTTCTTTCTGAGTTTTCAACTCCTAACAAGTGCTTAAATATGAAAATTCTGCATAAGGTTAGGGGAGGGTTTAATACCTAAAAAAAAAAAAAAAATCTTAAAATGGGCTTCAGAGCTCTTAAGCTTAATGGTAGTATAATAGTAATGAGGTCTCAAAATGACTGCTTTTACTGTAAGTGCTCTTGAGTAAAATGTTACCGTTCTATCCCATTTTTTTGTATCAGTATAATTGTTCTTGTCCACTTGTCATCAGCCAGCTGCTTGTGCGATAGTAATTTGTTTTTAGAATATGTGTACAAGAGTTACCAATGCAAATAATCTTACTGCTTCTCTCTCTTTTCTGTTCTCTTGCACCACCTGAATGTTGAACTACTTCATTTGTCCTAACTAAGCAAATGAACAAGTGTGTAGCAGTTAAAGGGCTACAGAGGCATCCTCTAATTTACTCTGTTAAAACTTCTTTGTCCCTATCTCTGTTTATATCTGTTCAGCCTATTCTGCTGATTGCTGATCTGAAGAGCCTCTGAGATGTAAAGCAGGACATGACATTTGCTAGTGGAATATCAGTCTGGTGCGGATCAAGAAAATATTGTGGATTTGAGCCTTTTTTTTTGTCTGTAGATGTAGACTTGGATCATGCTTAGTAAGTTCATATAAACCTTTCCAAATGCTAGGTAGATTCACCTGGGGACTGACAAATTCCCTAAAATTTAGTGGTGGTTTTTGTTTTTGAATACTGTCATTCCAGTTGCTTAAACTCTAGAAAGTCACTAAGAGATTCTCTTTGGTAGTGATGGATACAGGTAGGGGGCTTTTTTCCTGCTGAAAAAGAAACTGGCAGTCATTTTCTTTTCACTTGTAAAAGGTCAAAGTTCTCTCTTAATGTGGTCTGGCTAGTGTGTATCCATTAGTATTAAAATGCATGTTACTTAAGTTTTAAAAGCAAGTATCTCTTTTAATGCTGTACTAATTTTTAATCTGAATACTTGCAGCAAGTTGAAAGAGCAGATTATGATAGCAGCTAGTTTGTTTTAATGGAAATAGCATCTTAAAGAAGGAAGAAGAAGAAAATTGTAGAAACATTTTCATGGGCCAAAAATCTTTCTTTGTCAGCAAAGCTGTAGACAAACTTCTGGAAATTGAGTGTGTAGTTTCTGTGTTCAGAGTTAAACTGATAGTGATTGCCAGAGCCTTGTAGCAGTGGAACATCTAAGTATTCTGTGAGGTCTTTTGTATTTGCTCTGTATTCAAGCAAGAAAAATTATACCAGAGCTGCTTCATATCTGTAAAGACAATATAACTTAGGGAAAAAAATACAACAGCTTTCTCTATCTCTCCAAATCACATTAATTTGAACTTCTAGAGATCTTAGATTTTATGATAAGGAATTGAAATGCATAACTAGAATTGTATAACCTCTTTTATGAAGGTATATTCTATGATGCTGGTACCTCTGTTTTTTCCAGTATAACAAATCTCTTGTGTCAGGGAGAGGGACAGGGCTGTGTTATCCATTGTCATTGTCTAGCGGAAAGCCAATTTTTTTCTTACCTTTTCTAACTGGGTTTTCTGTGGAATTGGGGTGAGCTAACATCAGTTTTCTTTCTTCAGTCCTGCCTCATTCCAATATCTTCAGAAATTCCAAGTTAATTTGACAATCCACTTAAATTTGACAGTCATTCAGATGTAAATGATTATTAAATACCTTCAGTTTCTTGAAAAGTAGCCAGGCTGAGGTGACAAACTTAAATTTATTAACTCCCTTGAGGAAAGGCTTGTGGCATAAACTCAGTTATTAGCATGAGACAAACCCATGTGGGAGTAACCTTATAAATGCTTCAACATTTGATCAGTGTTTGTGCCTTTGTTAGACCTCAAAGTCAGTTAAATGTCAGGTGTAAAGCCATAAGAAGCCAGGTGGAGTTGCTTGTTTTGTTTCCAGTTTCCTTTATGCAGAATGCATGAAGAAGAGGTAAAGATAGTTAGAATAGAAACTTCAGAAGCACTGATTTTATTGATTTGCTGGCTAGTTCAGTTATGTTTAGTAATTAGTACCCTCTGTTATCCTTTATTATTTTAGACAACTTTATTTAAATTTCATTTCGTTATAACTGAAGCTTTTTTACAAAGAGAAGCCATACTGATTTATTTTTTTTAAATGTGGCTAGATCTATAGCCATAGTGACCTCTAAGTCTTACTCTAACTTTTGTCTGAATATTCTAAAAATGTTGTGTTTTCCTGTTTTAATGGTGTCTAAGGCTAAATTTCCCTAAGGTACTGATAAAAGATAATGCCAAGAAAATTCTTGGCAAATTTTCAAGAAGGGCAGCTCCCTTGAGTTCCAAGAATGATGGGTCAAGGAGGAAGCGGACGTGCTTTCTGGTAGCCCAGGCTAAGAATTGGGTCTCTGCTAGGTTTACTCAAGTCAGGCATGGAACAGGAAAGGTAGTATACTAATTCTTTGAACTTGGACTCTATATGAAGTACACTTACTTCTATCAGCACTGATAAGTATTAAATAAATTGAAATAATTATTGTGCATGCACGTTCACACTATCTTTTTTGATCCCTGACTAGGAATTTTAATTTCTAGAAATTAAAGCAATTAAATGATTTAATTCCTTCTTATTTTCTTTTACATTGTATTACGTCACCTGCCATCCTTGATGTTTATTTGGACCAAATAAACTGAATAATACAATGCTACTAAGTTGCTTGAATATAAGTTTCTTCCTTTGATTTGCATAGAGACAGAGTTCGTGCTTCAGTACTGCTGATCTTGGAGGAAAAACCCATGTTACAACTGTGTAATTTTGCAGGAATTTAATACTTTTGCTGGAAAAAATGTTTTCCATTATTTAAAAATAATGACATTCAGGCAGTAAATGTTTGAATCAAGAGAATTTGACACAATCTGTCTGGGGGATTTGTCATATTTGTCAGTAGTATTAGCATCCTCAATAAGAAATACAAACAATTAAAATGCATATTACTTCATCACAACTCCATTATTAGCTTCATTTACACTGACTTATGTCCTGTATCTATACTAAGCAAGTTGTATGCCTAGGAATCTAGACTGCAGGAGGAAATTGTTTGCTAAGTTTTTGTATATTATTGTTCCATGTGGAAATACACTCTTTACATGTTGAGTCTATGTTTAAAAAGAAATTAATGATGATTGTAGCTGATGATAAAGCCAGGTTGCAGCCTGATAGCTATATCAGTCAAAATAAATAATCAGTAAGAATTCCAGGTCTGCCCTTTTTCACATTACCTGCAGTATTTAAAAAGATTTACAAATAGGCTATGAAGTTAACTTCTTAAATGTCAAAAGTCCACTGACTTTGTGAAGACTGCTACATTTAACTGAGAAATTTTTATGGTTTCATTTATTACATTCAAATAGTTCTCAAGAACCAAGAAAAATACCTCTAACATAACTTAATTGCATTACTTCATGGCATTCAGATAATTGAGGTTGAAGCAAGTTGTCAAGTTAATGTCACATCATGCTCTTGCCTTAGTAGACTCCACTTCAATACCATATGTAGTTTTTGGCCTGGTTTTGTGATTGGCTGGAAGGCTAATGTATATAACTGCTACTTCAGGACATGATCAGAGTTATAATACTGTATTCTGTATAGTATATTCCTTTCCCAGCTGAGGTTTTTTCAGGCTTTCTGTAGGAAAAAATACAGAAGAGCAATGCTAGCTGTATACTCTGTCATCTGCTTAATCCTTATCCCCTTCGCATTGTCAATACTCATCTAATTCCACTTTAACAACAGTAATTGGCTGATGGAGTAGCAGATATAGATTTGTTTTCCTGATGACTCCTTGACTTTTTTTCCTCTGGTAATACTAATAGAATTCCAAATCCTTACTGGTGTGATCATGTCATGAGTAGGTCAACAGTCATGTCAAGGTCCTATTGGAAACTTCATAGCCAACATCTTAATTTAGACTTAGCTATCTTTTTCTCTTGTATGTGCAATTGTAAGCAATTCTTTCAAGTATCACACTCATTCCATTATAACACAATTCATTTGATGCAAACGGAGGCAGTTCTGCATGTGAATTGTTTACTGAATTGTAGTTGGTCACACACAAATTCAGTAAGCCTCTTCCTAGGTGTGATGCATTATCTGAATTATGTTGGGAGCTTGAAGGAAACAAAATATTGTGTGTTGGCTGAGATTTACAAAGTTATTTCAGTTTTTCAGTTAATGAGAAATGAAATGGATATTTGGGGTTTCTAATATTTAAGGAAAACGTGTCTTCAAACTTGAAATGTAAGGTCTCTGGGGTGGCTGAGTTGGTCCAGTGGTTTCCTGCAGCCAGAAGGAAAAGGTTTACCTCCTTGTTTCTTGCTTTTCTTTAACTTTATCCTAGCTCTTAACCCCATCTCCCACCTGTTCCAGGCTATGTGGTTCCTCCCGTACATCTTACCACAGCTCTGAATTAGAAGACCCATTTCTGAGCTGCCTTAATTCATCAAAACAGGGGAAGAAAAGACCCAGACTCTTTTTTTTTTCCTTTTTTTTTTAAGGTTAGCTTTCTGATCTTTTTAGTGAACTGGAAGTGACCTGGAGAAGGTCAGAACCATCAGCTCCAACAGGAATGTGAAGCTGACAGCAGGGTGGAAAGGGGGATGTGGGATGGCCCCTTTTAGCGGTAGTGAGTCATTTAGGACAGACTGTTTCCTGAGTGGGATTTTGCCTTTAGTTTTTGATTATCTAAGTTAAAATTGAAAAATAAGGCTCTATGAAGTTGTTTGGAAACCCGTGTAGGTTTGGTAGGCTGATGATAGTCATTCTCATCCCCACACAACTTACTTTGTCTTTTCTGTTACCTGAAGCTTCATATTTATTTTTGGCACCAGTATTTACCCAGTCTGGAAATGGGAAGTATGCCTTGTTGCCTTTCATGGACTTGAAGCAACATTGCAGAAGTTTTTGGTATTGACTTGAGTAAGAACAGAGTAGACTGCATATGTTCAAGCTGTCAGAAAAACCTGTAACAACTGATTAAACACCTTTTGTCTCTTAAAGCATGTCAGATTTAATTGAGTGGTTAAAAACCAGTTTTGGCAGAGACTTAATCTCACTTAGTCTTTTGGCTAACTGAATAGTACTCAATATTGAAAGGGTGCATGCAGTCTCTTGATAGAGATTTATGCACTTGACCAAGTGCTTAAATTTTACAGGGAAACATTTAAATTCAAGTGCTTTGGTAGTCCTACATCAGAAGCAATGCCTATCTTGGGAATTACCACTGTTAAATCAGCAAGGAATGTTAACCAGCCAGAGTCTACAACCTCGCTGACTACCTTATCAAAGCTCCCTCTTTTATCCTCTGTCCAAAACCTTTACTTTGTGAAGTTGTTGACCAATTATAGTGGTCAGCCATTAACATTTCTCTGTTTAATGTATTAGCTTGTCCTCTTAGTGTTTCTGTGTGAGTTATAGGTAGAAAACAGAAAGAGGCAGGGAAGAGAGAAAAAAAACCCAAACAGAGCATTTACTATTTAGCAGGGAAGTTATCGTCAATATTAGGTTCCTTGGTGCCAAGCCATGCAAGTCTTTGTCTTCCACTTTAAAGTATAGGCAGGTCACAAAGTCATTATGCATTCTGAAAATCTGGCCCAATATCTGAAATGTGCTTATGGAAACATTTTTTAGTCTAAAAAACAACAGAAACTGCTTTGTTGTAAGTAAAAATGCATACTGTTTCTTGAAATCTGGACTATGTTGATTTGCTGCTTCTGGAAAAAGAAGCCAGGAAAGCATAAAAATAGTAATCTACAGTTATCTACATGTTTTAAGTTTTCCCCTGTTCTGTAACTGAAGCAAGAAACAGTAGTTTGTGATGTTAATCTGTAGTTTAAGAAACATGAACTGCCTAAATTTCTAAACTTGCAAGAATGGTAATATGTTACGCTAAATTCTTACATTGAAATATTTTCATTTGATAATGTTGTATGTGTAATAACAATGCTTAATGTATAAACAAGTGGAACTTCAAAATTTTTTGTCTACGCAATAAAAGATGCACTCATATTCATTGGCCTAGCAAGATAATTCTTGTAAACAGCATAAGTTTAGCTTTAATAGACTATTGCTGCCTCAAGGAAACATGCTGCCTTTCTAGTGTAGATGTGGATAAACACTGTATAATAATAAAGTGTTATTATATGCATCCTTTTATGTGTACAGTGAGTATATTATCTGCTGGTTTGGAGGGAGCTGACCTCAGTTCCCCTGTTGAAGAATTTGAAATATTGTAGTTGAAATATTTCATTTTTCTGAAACTTACCTGTATCCTTCAATGTTACTGTTTTCTGCATTAATAACATATGACAATCTAGCTATTAATCAGACTGGGATATGAATATGGCAACTAACGATAAACAAAAGCACCTTGAAATCACTTTTGTTATTAACCTGAAACTCAAAACAATCTCTTCCAACAAATAAAAATCTGGATGTGACTGTGGTATGGTTTTAATTAAAAAACGTTTTACTAGCTTTCACCGTCAGCATACCAGTCTCATTTCAGTCTCATATTTTTCCTCTCATTGTGTTGTTAGAAGACTGAAATACATTGTGTTAGCTGAGAATTCAGATTTGAGGTAATGTCTTATTTCACTTCACCATGAGGACAGCTGAGCAATGGAAGAGGTTGCCCAGAAGGGTGTGCAGTCTCCAGCTTTGGCGGTTTTCAAGACCCAACTGAATAAAGCCTTGAGTAACCTGGTTTAACCTCAGATCTGAGGAGCAGGGCATTGGACTACAGACCTCCTGATGTCTCTCCCTACCTGAATTACTAATTGATTCCAGCCAATGATCCCATCCTGTGATCCTATTGTATTAGGAAATACCATATCATAGCTCTCTAATTGTTTTCTTTTTAATATACATTCAACTCCCTTGTTAAATTCATTTTATTCAGCCAGTTGAGATGGGCAAGAGAATGTAACTGGGGGTCGAAGTGACCAAAACTGTTTGTAATACATATATGTGTATTTCCTCATTACAAGCAAGTCAAGAAATTAATAAATATTTTTAAAAGTTAACCTTTGTTTTGTTATAAAATGAACATCTTTCTGATAGAATATACTACGAAATATTTTTAATAGGCATAAGGTCCTTTAAAATTCATATATGAGGTATAATTTTTTCAGATTATAAAATTAGTTAAAAGGCTTTTTGACTTATTGTCAATAGCGTAAAAAAAAATTGAACTCTTTCACTATGGTGATTCATCTGAACTTATTTACTAATGTCATTCTTTAGGCAAATGTTTTCTTGTTTGTTTTTTTTTTTTTTCCTAATATATACTAGACTTTCTTGTGGTTGAGCTTGTTGGCTTTTGGATTCCATTTCCATCTTTCTTGTTCATGGTAGAATAGGTTAAGTCAGCCGTATGGCCCCTGTTTCAGTGAAGAACTTGAAACAATCTTCTATTGTAATCTTCCCCTGCCAGCACCCTGAAGGTTAACAATTTATTTAGTATCTTAAGAAGTTAAATGGAACAGCTGAACTGGCTTAACAGCTTGTAGTCCCTAAAGGAGGAGAGGGTAAAAAGGATGCACATTCTCAGTTGATCCTGCTCCTTTCCACCTAGTGGAATAGTTCAGTATTTCACTGAAATTACTCAACTTGAATTTGTGCACTTGGTTGCACCCTCCCACCCTTCAGCATTTCAGTGGGTTGAATCAACTCACTAAATCCAATAAATTTCGTAGCTGGTGAAAGGTCCCAAACACTCTAAGAGGAACATGGGAAAGGCTGGATTAATAACACAATTTCTTGTCTCCAGTTGCTGTATGCTTTTAAGTGAACTTCAGCAGTTTTGCTAAAGGAAAAAAAAAAAAAAAAATTAAAAATTCCAGAGCAGGGCTAGACCTAGCCTAGTATAGAGAAGATAACTATTGAAAGAAAGAAAGAGCAAAAACATTGGCAGATTTAGCTTTTACAGTTTTAACTGGGGGAGTTCATCACTCACTTCTAACATGTTTACAACCTGGGATTTTTGTTCCTTGTTGACTACAGTGTCACATACTTGTACTTGGGTTTTGTTGTTCTCACAAAGTAATAGGTACTTTCCAAATGTAAAAAACACTGTCCCTGCTACAAGGAGATAAAAACACACTTGCGAAGGAGGTCGAGGGAAATAGTATAGCGAGGTATTTGACTGTTGGCTGGTAAATAAGAATAAGCTGATTTTTTTTTTAATTAACTTGTCAGTATAAATCAGCTGGATTTCCCATGGGCAGCATGGCAGACGAGGGTCTTCCAAAGGGAATTAACTGGAGGAAGGGTGAAAGCTGTACAGATGAGTTCATGAAAAATGTTCTGTGCACAAGAGACAGGAAGAAGTCAAAGAACTGCTAATGCTAGGAGCATTAAAAAAAAAATATTGCAGAATCTGGTCTTTGTGACAAGGGAGAAGGAGATGGCATGAAAGAAAAGAGGGGGAAATGTGTGTGGGGCATGAAAAATGATGGGAGACTTGAATTAGATTTTGTGATATTGGTGGTGGAATTCAAATAATGCTGTAATCTTTGAGTCTGAAACGTGAACTTTTGCCAAAGATGAGAATTGCAGGCAAGGAGGAAGACTGGGACATCGGTATCAGTGCTGGTCACAGTTTTGTAGGGTTATTAAAAGGTTTTGGAAATGGGAACAAGGAACAGGTGGTTTGGGTTTTGGTTTGTTCTTTTAGAAATATGTTGGTATTAAACTGACCCTGAAATGTCTGGGTCAGGTTTCAGGAAAGGAGTTTGGATCTAGGTTACATGAAAGGTAACAAATGGAAGATAGGCACATTTGAGAACCATCAACATGGATGTTCTGCGCAGCAGAACCTCAGCTACCTCTCAGTTTTTCAGGTTTCAGAGCTAAACATCCTCTAGAGTGCGGACCTAGCTTGGTGTAAACTCAGCAGATGCTTTGAGTAGTTGCTGAAGGAGGACCCCCTCCATTTGATACTGCTGCAATAGAGATTAGTCGAAACACTGAGTGTGTCATTGAAATTACGTCCCATTTCAATCAGGACCAATCTGCTGAACACGCAGGAAGACTTAGAGTTTCTGCAAAGATTTCTCCATAGGAGAAAGTTCAAGGAGAATGGGTGTTTAGAGCTCTCTGTCACGGTGAAGTCCAGGTGCTTGTATGATGTGCACAGTAATGCTTTATTAATGGCATTGGATATGGTGACTAACAGTAGTGAAGGAGCTGGTTCTGGGGAAGTTGTTTCATACGCTCTAACTCCTAAGAATTCAGTTCTGGAGCCTCAACTCTTAATTAAAGCACTTGCGTAGACAGTGGGACTTTAAGAGTGACCCAGAGCACTAATGTTAGCTGTATGTTTCAGCTATTTCCTTTCCTTTCTCCTGTCAGCATTCTGTATACAAGTATTTTGAGTAATGATATTAGAATACAACCCTTCTGTATGTAAAACAATATCATTTGTTTTACGTATTATACCAGCGTGACTAAGCCAGTTTCATTCTGAATGTATTTTTTTCAGCTATTGTATTAAAAGGGATGTAAGTTTCTGTGAAGTTGAGCCTTTTATCAAGTGGTTTAGGAGCTCACTTATTTGTTTACTTGAGTCTGAATTCTGTATTTCCTTCAGAAATTTCTTTCTCTGCTTTCATACTGTCACAACATTACTCTGTTTTCAAGCCTGAATTTTATGGTGGTATAATTAACAGACAGAGTACGTTGATACAAAAAAAGACATCTACTGGTTTTGACACTGAGAATTAATTATGAAATAAAAGACAGATTTGTGCTCAGGCTAGAATTAGCCTAGCAGTTCAAAATATAAGCAGTCACCTTGGAATCATGTAACAAAAAGTGACACCCTTTTTTTTTTTACTATAGGCTAAATATATCTTGTGAACTTTAGTTAGATAAATCATCTGTATGTCAGTTCTATCTGTTATTCTATTTAATTAATTTGGAAAATAGTTGTTGCTTTCCTTTGACAAGCACAGAGTTCATGTTTGTTAAATACTTAAAAAAAATACTGGTTATGCTTTTTGAAGTGGTTTAGATTATTATCAGAGAGTTTGTTCATTCTTGCTAGAAAAAGGTGACATTCAGCATATCATTGGTAGCCAATTTTAAATGAAGTAAAGTTTCAAAGGAGTATCTATAATACTGTTTTTCAAACCCTTTAATTAGTTTTTGCATGGAATACCTTACACAAAGTGCTGGCATCGTATTTTGCTCTTGTCCCTTGTAAGTGAACACAATTTGAATTACTTTAATGCAGCCTTCCTTATTTTATGGCAACAAAGACTCCTCCAAATATCTTGCGCTGGTTAATACAGAAAAACATTGTTAGCGTGTTAATCTAGAGTGCACAAAGAACCACTGGAGGGTAAGAGGAGGGCATCTGTTGGATAAGCTTTCAATATGATGGGAATGATAACAGACCCACGACTGGTGCAAAAACCAGCTGATCTTTTATAGTATGTGATTAAAACCAATTCATATCTTCTTTTCAAAATTTGTTTATTGATGCAGAGTGCAATAGCCCTATATTTCCTAAGTAAACAAAAAGGGAACTTACTTTTGAAAAACCTGGCCATTCTAACCTGCCACAATTTGTACTAGCTGCAGTGACCATTTTAAGCTTTTTTAGGCCTACATGTTCTGGGTGGGTTATTTTTGTGATGGATTGTCACTGTGATGGATGATCCCCTCCTACCTCCTCTGTGTATTTGTCAGTACAATAGTAGTTGTAGTTTTTAGGTTTTTATCATAAGAATTCTTGGGAAGATCAAGAAGTTATAAATCATCTTGAAGTTTTGCATAACTAATGAAAAAGCTTCTTTTATTAAAATGAAGACGTGGTTATGAGGAAGAAAACGAAGATGCTGAGAAATGAGCTTTGGAAATCAGTAATTAATTTCTTCATTTCCTGCTGAATAACATAGGACAGACTGTCCTCATGCATTTTCTAGTTCCAGTGTAATTGACATTCTGATGCAGATTGGACCTTCCTTTAGAAAACAGGGATTTTTGAAGATTTGGAAAAGACCTTAAACTATTGATGTTGTGTTCAGAAAAGGGTTTAGCAGTTGTGTACATTATAAAGATGACTAGCAATTAAAATATTTACAGAACAGTATGTAATAGTATGTAAATACTTTCCTAGGCCACAAAGTGTGGTAATTTTCAGACATTTATGCTACGCTCTGCTTAGCTGACAGTGAAGCCACCAGCAGGTGACTGTTGATTATTCTTCAAATTTACAAAAACTGCATGTAGACCTAGCTGATTACTGCCAGGAAGGGTGGTGTTAGGTTTTGTACGTGAATGTTTAGTACGTGCACTAAGGAGCTGTTCAGAGCTGTATTCAAACATTAACTATTCCTATGAACTGACAAGCATTAAGGTAACACTAGAAGTTTTAAGTTGGCATACATCCAAGTTTTTGGGACCTTAGTTCTGGGCCACAGTCCCTTGCTTAGTATTGTTTAAGAAGTTGCATGCAATAAAAAAAAAATCCTGTGTGTGCACATTTTCTGAACATTAACAAAAGACAGACATGACAATCTGGTTTTAAGTCTTCGAGTCTCAGTTTTATGTGCAAATTTGTTCTATTTAATAATGCTTCCATTAAGCAACGTGTATCACTTTAGTTACCGACACTGGTGAAGTTTCATTTGGACTTAACAGATACATGCGTATTCATATATTTTTCATAAAATGAAGGAAATTAGGGCTTTTGGTATCAATACAGGAATGAAATGAATGTGGAATGGGATCAGTTCCTTGCACATTAAATCCAAAAGCACCTGGTGTATTATTATTTGGCTGTAAACCAAAAAAAGAATGGTTTAGTTAAAACTGGAGGGAAGGGGGAAATCACTTAATCACATTTCTACAGCTTTCTGAAAGTTACTGGAACTAAAGTAGTTGGTGATGTAATGTATGAAGTCAAAGAGTATTTTGCTATGCTGGAGAAAACTAATGGAAACATTCACTTGGGGTAAGACAAATGGTATTAAATGAGAAAACACACCATGAATTGCAAATGGAGCTGAGTTAATTTGTTGCTACAGTAGTGTTGCCCTACTGTTAAATGAAGGCTGTGTAATTATCTTGCTGGCAGAGATAATGTCAAAACCTCATTTCTCCTTACATGCTTCATTTTTACATGAGGGCTAATTGAGCTGCAAGGTGACAACTGATTATATATGGCTATCATCAGGTCCTCTCGCTCAATTTGCAAATAATGTTATCTTTTTTAAGTGATGATTTTTATCACATGTCAAATTAAGGCATTAAAAAAACTTTTTAAAGCTATTTTAGTAATTTGTGGCATTGCATTTCTGTCACCATTTTATTTATATTTTTCAGCATGAATTAATTCTTCCTCTAAGATTCTTGACATCCATTTACTTGCCATCCCTTTATTTAAAGCACAGAGACACATGTACTAGTCAGTTTTTCATGCCTCTTGATCATTATGAATGTAAGGGCATGCCGTAATCTCAAATATATTAAGTCTTCTTTAACTTTTCTGTTCCGCTTCTTGTTTATTGGAAATGCTGTTGAATAATTTTTGTTAATAAATGTCTGATTTAACAAACAACTAGACTTAAAGCTTTTCCTTATGCCCAAAGAAGCCCAAGGATGCTCTGTCAATTAAAAGCACCATTACCTCTCTTTACCTGTTGGCTTCTTGAATACCAAGGGGCCACTTCACTTTGCCAATGCAGAACTAAAGGCTAATGCCACTTGGCCTGATGCTTTTTCTTGGTCTGCTTGGTCTCTGCTTTACCCATAGATGCAGTGCAGTCTCTTTCCAAGATCTCCAAGGTTTTGACTCTGGTACATTTACAAAAACTAAAATATAAACAGTACATTTTGCATTTCACTAATGTAAAGAAGCAACGTGGATTTCCATGTTCCTTTCCAAAAGTGCTGAGCTACAGAAGCAACATGTGGGATGAGCCTTAAGAACGTGCTTGGAAAAAAAGAGAAGTTTCAAAATCTGGCACTAATCCTGAAAAAAACAATTTTCGCAACTTTTCATAAATTTCTTACGTTACTTGGGAATACTGTTCATAAAGTATATGCAATATATTTGACAGAATCTAGTCTGAAGTCATCTGAGTATATTGATTATGCACTCCCCTCGCAGATAAACTTGTACTTAAGTGGAACTTGGAAAGTTTGATACACTTCTAATGACTGTCTTGTGTTTCAGAATACTCAGACTCTTAGCAGGGGGCCGATTGCAGTCTAAATGGTATTTTATAACAAATTTAAAATAGGAGAATATCTTAAATTGTAAAATAAAACTAGACTCAGTTTGTGTTGCATTAAATACATTTCAAAAATAAAACATCATAACTTAAAACTGGTTGAGGTTTAATAACATGAGACTCCCTTGTTCGCAAACCCCCTATACTTATTCAGGTTTCAAAACAAATATACGCTTTCATTCTCAGATCTTTTGTTAATCTTAAATATGTATTTTTATATTTTTACATAGATATACTTCTTCATTGGACATGTTCAGCCCTGACTTGGCTTTTAAACAAATGAAATAATGATGCAAGGCTGTCTAAATAAACAGTGTCCTATTTTACTTTAGGGAATAGCAGAATAAAGCTGTGCTTTGAGATGAAAAACCTGAAAGGTGCTTCAGTATTTTCTTATACTGACATGCTTTTCCAGACTCTTTGTATCTTGTGTAGGAAAGATACCCCTCTTCATTGGAAACCTCATATCTGAGACATTAAATCATTTTACTTTATTAGATAGTTCTGCATTTGGAAATTAAATGATGCTGCTTAAAAAAAGAAAATACTCCAAGTCAATTCTCTCTCTTGCTTGTCTGACATCAGGGGAAGGGTGTGGGGGGTGGAATCAGAGAGCTTCTCCTGGATGAAAGGAGTTACTTGAAAGTGAAATGTGCAAATCCATCAGTGATATTTTAATAATGCTGGGTCATGTTGAGTTCTGAATAATTTAATCATTTGGTGTATGTTTGCACTTCTGTATGAGACTTTGTTGGAAAATACCTTTTTAATGACTGGCTTGAATCCCAAACTATTTTTTTAATAACCTCAATGTTCATGTGATAGTTCTATAAATCTGAGAGTGTATAGTAAGTTTATCCTTATTAGATTCTTCATAAATATAACACAGTTCTCCCTCATGCAATATAGGTAACACAGGAACTGAAAGGATACTGCTGATGTAACAATACCAGAAAATGTAACTTTTTTCTTGGGTTTAAGCAGCATATGTAACCATTAACCAGGTCAGATTTAAATTTATTTTTATGTTTATTTTTTGAAAGCTGCACCTTTTGAATGACTTCTAGGTAGAAGCATTTCTGCTATGTTTACTTACTACTTAATGTGAGGTCCTAGTTAACCCTCTTTACTGATGACCTTCAGCCCAGCTTAAGCCTGAACAGAATTTTAATTTTTTTTCTTCATCAGGCCACTTGACTAAAACCTTGACTTGTTCCCTCCTGTCTTAAATGACTGCCTGTAATGAACAGCAGAAGCATTACTCTTGGTTTCCATATATTGAGTTTTAGGGGTTTTAGAATATTGTGAACATTAGAGAAATTGGCAGGTTTTCTTAATAATATATCCCTGATTGCTAATAGAAGATAAATCCATGCTTCACAAGATTTTTCACTTTATCTAAAGGTAATTGTTCTTAAAATGAAAAAAAGAAGTGGGTATTGAGAGTATTATAATAAAACCGGAGAATATTTCCGTAAGTAGTGGAATGGAGGAGCTCATGAGGAACCAGTGGTGTTGTCTCAAGACAGCATTTATGTACTTGAATATTTACCAATACTGAGGAAAACTTCAGTAGTGAGTAACCAATTTCCACTTTTAAAATATTTATGCAGTAAGAAACCCATGGTAAAAGTACATGATTCTTTGCATGGAGTTATTTTTTAAGCTACTTATTTTTGGTTTGTTTAACATTCACACATTAGTTGTGCATCACGTTGTTTTGTAGTCTTAAGAAAGCCTGTCCGAAAAGTACACTCCCATTGTACTTAAGATAAAATTAATTCTTTATAGATACATAAAACAAATATTAGTTTACAAATACAGAAGACTTAGGACATCAGCTCACTGGATTCTGAAGCAGGTATCAAGTTTTATTATGCTGTTAAAGAATTAGAACTTCAGGGATGCTCTGAAGCGTGGGTATACCATAACTACAAACAAAATCTGGCATGCCAAAATGTCAAAGATAATGATTCCAAACGTACCAGGAGTAACATCGGTGGTATTTGCTGCAGGTGCTGGTGGGGACTTGCGGAGCTCTGTGGATGTTGGGCTGCCCTAGCTGGTGACCTCATAATTTCCAGAAGCAGGTGGAGGTGGCAATTATAGCTATGGCCACTATCTTCAACCTTCTGTAGTAGGTGATGAATTGTAAATGGCTAGACCCGGTGCACAACAATAAACTCAAATAAATCTTCAATGTGTAATAATGACAAGACTGAAAGACTGGCAGTTATAACAAGGCTGCTGTTGTCACCCACTTTACTGTAGCCTTGATATCCATCATTATCAGCTGGAGCTAGCTCAAGAGTCGGACAAGAAGGTCTGAAGAAGGATGAGTTGTTTGCGCTGAAGCGTCCAGTAGGTCCCATCTGGCAGAGAGTAAATGGGATTTTTTTGCCTGTTCACTGGGCCAGAGCTGTCCATCATTTTGGGCAGATATCTGATCACTTCATGCTGTGGGACAATATGGCTTTGTGCTGTTTTGTACAGCAATGGCAATTAAAATAACTAAATTTTTCATTTATTTCATGCTTCTGTTTTACCTTAGCCAAAGGTGATCCTAAGAAGTGATCTTTACATTAACAGAGCTTTTTATTTCTTTGAGTCAGGAAGTCAAGTTAGACCAGTTAGTGCCAAATTACTGAAAACTTTAAGGTGGTAATGCAATAAGATTGGCATACATGCACAATGGAATTTTTTTTGTCTGTGTTTTCCCAGTAGCATGCTTTAGACTACCTGAAAATATCAAAATAGAACACACAAATTGGCAAAAATGCAAAAACATCATAAGTGCTACTAAAGAAGTAGCAAGGTTGCTTAGCCCCTGGCAAGTTTCTTGTAATTACTATGAATCCTAATTGTCTTAATGCATCTTAACTGGATTCTTTTCTCTGCTAAGTACAACTCGGCTGGGTTTACATCATGTGTGTAGCTTTCAAATGTATTTATCAGACAAGCATGAAGGATTATTCCAAAAAATGTTGTACACCAGAAATAAATGTGAAAACTGAGTACTGCTTAGTTTAACACAGCAGCTTATCTAATATTCGTTTGATCTTTAGACTTTTCAATGAGATCATAGGATTAATCAACATAACATGTTAATCAGCGAATCCCAGATTGATTCCCCCCCCCAGAGGTGTAGTACTTCTTCAACAGAAGACAGTTGAGTTTATTGAATATTAATTTATGAAGTCAATGGATTTGCACTTTGTAAATTTGTTTTGTACTTGTGTTTTAAGATACTTAGTTGAAAGAAAAAGAATCCCATCAGATGTCATCATTTTAAAATGAAGGTGATTTTATTAGAGGTTAGAATTTTATAGTGTCTAGATTGCAAGCTGCTTAAGAGCAGTTTCTTCTGTAAATCTGACTTCTTTTGCATTCAGGGTAGGTTCCTATAAAGCTTAATCCTGGCTTTAAAAGATTCAAAGTTGTGAAGTGATGCATTATAGATACGTAGTCAGGTGTTCTTTTAATTTTAAGAGTATTAAGAGCAGTGGGAGACTATTATTCTAGCTTGTACATTCTTTTGTTTATATTTTTAAAATGTTACATTTTATACATGCCTCAGCTGTGTGATAGTAGTTATTTTACAAACATTTTAATGTCTGTGATGATTAGAAGTCTTTTGAGATTTCCTTCCTTCCATAATGCAGGTTCAATAGCTGATGTCCAGGCCAACTGACATACCATCATTCATTTTTTCTTTATTTCATAATAAATCTTGAAGCCTGGAGGCATCAGACCCATGCAGATTTCTCTGCATTTTAGGGTCTTGATGGAATAACAACTTCCAAATTTAAAGTAGCGGCATGTTGTATTCCATCTCTATAGACCTAGCTCAAAACAGCGGTAGCCACATGAAAATATATGTCAAGAACGCTGTTTTCTCATATTGGAATTTAGGCAATTTGTTTTCAGTCAGAGAGCTGTTTCTAACCTATTTTTGGAGCCCCTCTGTGGCCTGACCATACGTTCTAACATAATTTATGGTGGCACTGTAACATATGGACTTTTCATCATTGTCCAGCTGAAATCCTCTGTTGGACATGGATGCTACCCCCATACACAAGCTCCCAGGGCAGGTATTTTAGAGGACTATTTAGTTTTGTGTAAGCTGAATTCATCAGTGTGTCTAGCATGGTGTGTCAGGGTTGTTCCGTGCTTTTTCTTTTTAACAGAACTCAGATATTTCCTGTGTGTTTTATATCTGCAAATTGTCAATTAAATTTGGAAATTTTTAGCAAATAAACTGATTATTGATGAGCATAAGCATCATGAGACTCCAAAGCTTCAGGTTCTCATTGGGCTGGGCAATACAGAAATAGAAAGTAAAAGTAATCCTAGACCCAGGAAGCTTTACAATTTTAAATACTTAAAATAGAAGCAGGAAGCAAAAAGATTATCTCTCACAAGTAGCGATACCTTGTGACTGAAACAATATTGTGTTTGTCATGGGTATGTTTTATTTCTATTGCTTTTGGTAGGATTGGGTTGGTATTTGTATGGGAGAGCATGAATTAAAGAAGGAGGGAAGACAGCAAGGGATTAGTGTGGGAAAATCAAAGGAAGGATAGTAAAATAGAATGGGAAGAATTTGGAGGCAAGTCACTGAATATAACTAAGTTGAAAGAAAGAACAGAAATTTTTTTTAAAGTGCTTTTGATTTTCTTCCCTGTAAGAACTGATGTAGCAAATGATATGCAGGCGATATTAAGAATTTTGTGACAGTAACTGGGAACTGTGAAGTGATGTAAATACAAATAATTAAATAATATTTATTAAAGTTGTCTAATATTCACCTTAAAAAAATTGTTACAAAAATCTTTCTCTATATACCTATGCTTCTTAAAGTCTGTGTTCGACCAAATCGAAGCACTGAGAGATATTAAATATAATTTATATTTGAAGAAGGATAGTTCTCTTCATTCCTAATTTTTTTATTCTTGGTGTCTTTGTTTTCTGTACCTACTAAGTCTTAACTGCACTCTTTAGAAGATGAAGTATTTTTTTTTAATCAGCAGTATGTCACCAAAAGGTGGCTTTATTCTTCTGTTGACTAATGACTGACTCATTTACTAAGAAGATAGCAAGACTCAAAAGATGTAAACACCTACAAACGACATTTCAATAAATATTTTGTTGGTTTCTGGTTGCTGGAGAAAAATAAAAATAATAATTTAAAAAAAAAAATCATTTGTTCTGTTCCCTAGTGTCATATTCAGTGCATATTGCCCTGGTTTCAGCTGGGATAGCGTTAATTGCCTTCCTAGTAGCTGGTATAGTGCTGTGGTTTTGAGTTGGGTGTAAGAAGTGATAAGACTGATGTTTTCAGTTGTCGCTAAGTGATGTTTAGTCTAAAGTCAAGGATTTTTCAGCTTCTCAAGCCCAGCCAGCAAGAAGGCTGGAGGGGCACAAGAAATTGGGGGGGGACACAGCCAGGGCAGCTGACCCAAACTGGCCAAAGGGATATTCCATACCATGTGACATCATGCCCAGTATATAAACTGGGGGGAGTGGGGGCGGTGGGATTGCCACTCAGGGACTAACTGGCCATTGATCAGCGGGTGGTGACCAATTGCATTGTGCATCATTTGTATATTCCAATCCTTTTCTTATTACTGTTGCCATTTTATTAGTGTTATTATTATTAATTTCTTCTGTTCTATTAAACTGTTCTTATCTCAACCCACTAGTTTTACTTCTTTTCCCAATTTTCTCCCCTATGCCACTGGGTGGGTGGGGGAAGTGAGTGAGCGGCTGCGTGGTGCTTGGTTACTGGCTGGGGTTAAATCACGACACGTGTAGGTCATTGGGCATTTCAGTGTCAGGCCAAGTAGCCATACACAGAAATGCACAGAATTAGCAAATGTAGCGATATTGCCGAAACCTGGTTTTCTTTGCAGAGCTTGGGCAGTTGAGGCAGGATTGTAGGCAAGTTCCTTTCCTGACATAAAATTTAGACTTCAGAGCCTTCTCATGAAAAGTGTACCTAAAGCTGCGTAGGCATCCTGGGAAACAATGCCGGTGGTGGTGGTGGCAGAAGCATCATCCATTCTTCGGATAACTCCTTACCAGTCATCGTACTGAACAGCGTAAGTGCGAGCTCTAGGTTCATTGCCCATCTCTGCTAGCGAAGCTCTTTAACCCACATCTGGCATCTCAGCCGACGGTCTCTGTAACAACCAGCTTATAGTGCTGCGTGCAGGCACAGTTCTCTCCTGCTGTTGATGTTGTGTCACTGGCAGAATGGAAAGCCGGACTTGTGGGCAAGAAGCTGAACAAGCAAGAACATAGACTGTTGGTTGAACTCCTAGATTTCCCTTCTGGAATTACTTCTGGGGTTTCTCCAAACACTGTCTGTTATAATGTGTGAATCTACACACAGGACTGTTTATGCAAACTTTAATATATCCTTTAGGAAAAAAAAAAAATTCATAAATATTACAGTTTTGCACACTAATTCAAGAGTTAGAAAGTGACTGTGTAGCTGCAAAAGAGGTGGCTTAGGGTCATGGAGAAGTGACGCCTTGTGACAGCAAGAAATCCTCAAGTTCTTTTCCAACCCAACTTTGAGCATACTCCATATCTAATTTGAGAAAAAGAAGTAGTCTGGATTAATACCTTTAAAGGAGTTTCAAGCTTTCCTACAGCTAGTGCTCTGACAACCCCGCACCTTCTTCAGTTTTGTTATCTGGCTAGGTTTTCTCTTTTAAAAAAACAAACCCCACCCCACCAAACAGAAAAAGCTCCACTAATACCCTATAACTAATTTGGCATCAGAAATCTGAACTATGGATATAATCTGAACTTTGGATGTAATCCACAAGATAAATTGTGAAAGACTCTGGAATCTCTTGAAATGGTCTTTCATCATTTCAAGCAAAGTTTTTAGAAAGCCTATGTAATTACACATGATAATTGTATAATTGCACTTAATTACTATATTTCTTACTTAGCAAGTTATATGTATTTGCACTAATTATGCTACCAAAATATTTCATTACTAAATTATAGTTGCATATTGGGGGGGGGGGGGGGGTCTAATCTGCCAGCTGAAAGCAAGTTTGTAGCTAGCATTCTACAAACATAGTTTTGCTTAAAATAAATATAATTAACATAAAAATGATGGTATACTATTGTGGTGGTCTTAGTTTGAACAGAAATAACAAAATGGTTCTCTGAGAGAAATATTCATGATGATACAGCTGAAGAAAGGATAGGGATATACCAGTAGATGGAATAATAGAATGAATTGAGTATATAGTATTGGGGTTTGATTGTTTTAGCAAAGCACAAATAAAAACAGTTTTTATAACAAGACGTTATCCATAACTACTCTTTATCCCCACCTCACACAGTCCTTCACTCTCACTTCTAATATTCCAGTATTCCATCTAGGCTATTTTTTTAATTTTTTAAAAATTTTTTTTTAATATATGGCACTCCATTATTTAATCACTGTGGAGAATGCTCCCAGCCTTTGTCATATCAGTCAATAGTGTGCGTCAGCTTTGACTTAGCTTTCTTTCTAAATCGTGTTATTTGGCTGTCTTGCTAAGAAACAGCCTTTCTTTTTCTGTCTTTCTACACAATTTTAATCTTTTGCTCAGGCTCCCATCTTTCTGTATTTTCAGTTACAGTTTCTTGTCTACCTTTGACTAAATCATTCTTGCCTGTTCATATCCATTTAGAATGTGGTTACAAAGATTGTTTTCTTAGCTGAAAGTCTTTGCAGTATCATCCTTCCACTGCCTTCCCTTTCCCAATTTTTTCAAAGTTAAGGTGCTTTTATTTCTCTTAGGCTCCTTCCAGATTTGTTTTTGTAGCCAACAATCCAGTACAGCAAGGTATCTGAGTTAAAAATGTGGTTTAAGATTCACACTTTGCTTTTGGGGAATTTCTATGTGGGTTTCTTGGGTTTTTTCTTGTGCTGTGTAGCTCTGTGTACAAGGTACTAAGGTTACAATTTCATCTTGCTGCCTTTTGTTTCTTCAAGTACCACTAATATGAACGCGGTCAAACTGTCACCTTAACACCAAAAGCAAAAGCAGCTCCTCCAATATGATGATGTGGTCTTCAGTTGTACTTGCTCGTATTGTCACCTTCTGTTTCAAAACCACAAAGTCAGTTCTTGGGTGTTTGCCTGTAAAGCTGAAGAATCTCCATCCTTGGGGCCTCCCTGTGCATTTTGTTCCATTGGTCCATGTTCTTATCCTAGGAAAGCTGTTTTTCTCTTCTTTAATCTAAATGTACTTGCAATCTTGAGTTTGTCATCTATGGTTATTAAGAGTAATAATTTATGTACTTTTCTTTGTAGTAACATACTGTCATTGAAGCCCTGTATGTCCTGCTTTCTCTTTATCTTCTTCACACTAAACCAGCAGTGTGGTGTGTGGGTTAGGATATGAGAAACCAAAGTCCTGTCACCTCTGTTCAGTTGGTGTGTTCCCAGAAGGTGTCTGCTTTATGAGATTATCGGTTGTTTCATAGCATGCAGATTCCTCTGCTTTTTATAAGAAACGGCAGTGAAAGACCGGAGAAAGCCATCACTGTGACAGTTTTTACAAATATCAGTCCATCCCCTTGAACAGAGTTTTGGTAAGCCAATATTTTCCGAGGAGGGGAGATAAGAGTTTAATGAAATAATTCAGAGTCACCAAAAACCAGCAGCCTCTTTCAAAGGCACAGCTTAAGAGCTGTGAAAACTGATTTGTCTATACTTGCCACAATAGCAACTTTTACATTGCCTGCATGCTAGCCACTGTGACTTATCGGGGGTTTTTTCCTGTTTTGCATTCTTAGCTTTTTGCTGTTTAGTATCTTTATCAGAGTCCTGTGGTCTGCCACTAGGAATATGTCTATTGAATGAAGATTCCCCATATGTAATTATTTCTGAAGATGATCAGCTGTGATTTTAATCCATTATATATATACTAGGTGGTGTATTGATTTTTGACTAATGATAACTTTTAATAGACCTGTCATGCAGTATCAAGTCAGATTCTTTAGAGAATTCCTTAGGCTTAGATGTACTTCATAACCCCTATATGATGCAGCAAGTGTTATCACCTTAAAACAGTTGTGTTATCTTGGTTGATGAGACCTAAGGCGTTCTTCCAAGCATGCCAAAAGGATCATGGTCACGTACGCTGTTTATTACAGAAGAGATGGTGTCTTGCACCAAAACCAAGGCATAAGCCTTCCTTATTTTTCATGAACACCATTCAATATCTGTAATGCTTCTGTGTGACAGTGTGTTTACTTAGTTTGTATAATTAACACCTATGTGAATTTGGAGTGAGATAAAGAAGAGTTTTATTTTAGCTGAAGAGATGTGTATGTGTTCTGTGAGAATAGAAGGCTTTTGAGTAGGAAAAATAAACGAATGATCAATTTTATTTATTTCTCAACTTCACTGAATAGATGCAGACAGCTGATATGTCCTGAAAGTGGGATCCTCAGTCACTCTTTCCATAGATGAACTCTTGATCCTTCCTGTGCAGTCATCGCTGACGGTTGCTTAGTCTTAGTTTACCTGAAAATGTAATCTTTCTTCAGTTCCTAAACTATAGCCTGTATTCACCATACTACATAATCGTATGTTTATAGAATGTGTTCTCTGACACCAGTTCTTAAATGTCTCATTTAATTTACAAATATTGGAAAGGAAGATGTTTTTACAGCTGTTAGTGGTTGGGTAGTTATCTGATTATTATCAAGAAAATTTTGAAGGATTATTTTAAAAAAAAAAAATCAGCTTTTACCCTTTTGATTTTAAGAATTTCCTCACATGACTACTGACGTTTTAGTCTACTTCTAGGATTGTATGTTCCAGTTCAATTGGAATACCTCTTCTCTAATAACCATTATTTGTTCATAAGAGATGTGACATACTGTACTTCTAAATACATATTTTCAGAAAGAGGAATCTTCCTTTTTATAAAAGACACCAAGATATATGTACACACCATGTGCACAAACACTTTCATTTCTTATTTTCTTTACAGTTAGTAAACATACTAGTAACATACTAGTATGTGAAACAATAAAATTCTCAATATATGAGATCTTTGTTAAATTCACAAGTTTTTATCAAGGCCATATTTTGTGGAGGATACAAATCCAAAATAAAATATTAGAAAAACATTGGGAGACTCTTAAGAAACATTGTGCTTTAATTTATAATGTATAATCTATACATACTGTATAAACTATATAAAGAATCAAGCAATCATGTCTTTCAGTGTTATCTATTGCCATCATTCCCCATGCATTGAGGCTCTCACTATAGCTATTACTATAAAACGTTCCCTAAGTACATAAAGGCTCTAATCGTTAAGATTTTTATTACCAGCCACACATACAGAGCTGCAAATTGCCTTGTTTCAGATTTATTATGTATTACTCTAGAAATTCTATAAAGATCAAAAGAACTGATTACAATGTTGACCTTTGCATTAACTCATCTGAATTTAAATTCAAGTGTTTGATTTGGGAAAATAAGTCCATTTATCATAGGTCTGCTACTGAGGGGATTGTGCAGCCCTGATTGGGAGTGCTGAGACAAAATTTATTTATTGAGCATGGGCTTGAAAATTGTTTGTAGGACAAGAGGAACAAAAGTTTGACCTGCCATTGTGTTGCACCCAGGGAACAATGTGGCAGCTGCCCTTTTCAAATATCTAGCAGTCTGTTCTTGCTGAAGAGCCAAAAGATATTTATAGTTTAAATATATATAACTACTTTGAAAATGGAAGCCAATGAGCCTCTTCTCACCATGAGATAATTAACTGTTAAATACAAATGTTACAGTATAGCAATATGGAAGAAGACATGCCATATTCTGGATCTTAACATTTCCTTTTTCGAGTCTGTTTGAAGTTTACTGTTATGGAAACACAAATATTTATGAGTATACATTTTAGAACTGGCTTCTCAGCTAGTAGAAGGATGGTGGCTTTCTCAATTAATTAATTGTAGCTCATTTAACGTGCATATTTATGCCAGCTGAAAGACTAGTCCATTCAGGAAAGTAAATAAGAGTAAAAGAAATTGGAACTGATAGAGCTGGAAGTAATGGATTCATACAGAGTCTTTGTAGTAGTGTTCGCTTTCTTGTGAGATGCTGAAGATGGGCATTTTGTCAAATAAGTTCAACTCACGCCTTAAAATGTCGGAGTTTCATGGGCTTAGTCTGAGGTGTCAACATATGAGACACGTAATTTATACTTAAAGATATTTCCACTCTGGTTTGGAATAAACATATTTAGTGTAAACTTCAGGTAATTAAATTCAGATAGAATGCAAGTCCTTATCTGTTCGTCAGGTAGTGACAGCAGGTCTACAAATAGTGCGCCGTGATGCACAAAGCTGTATGTAAAACGAGATATTTGTTGTTTACATGCATGCAGTCTTACTCTTAGTTTTGTAAATGCAGAAACACTACAGTGGTGATGCACCCAGTACATCTGTTAATGCTTTATTTGGTTTTTAGTTTCCTGTTAAGGAAAATATGTACTATACTGAATTATTTCATGAGAAAATGCTTTGGTTGAAACTTTGGTATGTTGGGAAAGTGTTGATGTCACAACTCTATCCCCAAATGATTCAATTAAAAGAAGAGATGAGTGGAGATGAAATACCATTTCTTGTACAAAAAGAGGCTTGCCTTGACGCGTGTGTTGCAACATTCTGGACTAAAGTCATTCCAGACCACTAGCAGGAAGGGCAAGTTTCAGAAAATAAAGTTAATATTTGCTCCACGCCTAAAGAAGTACACCTAACAAAGTTTGATTTGGGAACTTACTGTTCAATGGAGACATTTTTATTTATGTATCTGAGTCATATGGCTGAGAAATTAAATACTCTTAGTGGGAATGCATTTTTTTTTATATTAAGAAAAATTCAGCTTTTAAGATGCGTATATCATACATTAAGTAAAAATGACATTGCCATTCAGGGTTCCTAGGGCTTTCCATTTTCAAACGTCTTAAAGATTCCCTATCCTGTTGTTCTGCTGCTGTGTGGTATCTTTAAAACTTAATGTTTTGAACTCGATCTTCACTTCTGTGAGCTGAATTTGAGTCATGATTCAATAATAGATGAGGACTGGTTTAATGCATGTAAAGGGTGATAAGTACATCCTGTCCTAATCAGACTGAAGTTTTATGGGTTCTGAAGTCAGCAAACTTTCAAAACAATTGTGAGGGATATTGTCTCATCTCCGGTGTTTATTCCCTTTTTAGACGTTTAGTGAGAATCTAAGCGCTCCATTAAAACGAATGGCTGCAGCTTTGGGGGAATTAGTGGGGTTTTTGTTTGGTTTTGCTAGGTCTTTTTACTCTACGACACATTTTGTTATCTGCACAATTGTCTGCAGGTTTATGGTTTTGCTATGTGAAGAACTGTATTCCAAAGCTGGAAAGAAAGAGCTCCATTGTATTAGGGGTAAGACTTTTCAGCTCAAAAGTTATTTACTTAATGAGGACTCCTGAGGAACTGTGAAAACGTAAACATTTAGGAACTGCTTTTCCAGAATTGTATTAAACTGGGGAGCGATGGGGAACTAACACTGACCCTAAGTCTCCAGTTTCTTTACTGACGTCCCATATTTGTAATATTTTACTTAGTTTTATCTGTAGTAATTTTGAAACCCTGCCATAGATCTCTCACAGTATTGTACCGGGTTTAAAAAATAAATACCTTTTAATAGAAACCAAAAGCATAAAGAGCCTTTTATAAGGATGCAAAAAAAAGGGTGATTACTTCTGTGTCGGTCAGAATCCTAAAGCACATTAGGGAGAAAGTATTATTCATACAGAGAAGACTGGTGTCTATTCTTTTGGCATGAAGGCATTCATTGGTTGATTCTAATGCCAGGTGGACAGAGAACAGACACCAAAATGTTTGGATTTAAAAAGTAGCTCTTTTATTCAAGCTGCAGTAATTTCCAAGCGTAATATATTTTGAAAAACTGTATTAATCGGATGTATCTACAAAGTCAAAACAGAATCCCTTGGTCCTCCCACCCCTTTGTCCCCTGCTTAGATCTTGTAAATTTTAAAATGTTAAGCCTGGTGGTGTGATGAATTAAACATACTCCAATTGCCTAAGGATGATCTGGAAGCATGTCATATCTCTGGTTTGGGGTATCAGGCATTTTTCCACTGCTATTCTCTGTTCATATGTTTACCATTTGACTTCTAAAACTAAACCTTAGAGATAGTACCCTCCTTAAATATTTTTAAATGGCAGAAATTGCACAAGTATTGAGGTTTAACAAAATATAATGTCACATGATTCTTGAATCAATCCAGAGCACTGTATTGTGGTGTTTGCTTATGTTGCCTTTCGCTAGAAATGTTTCTGCACATGGTAAACTAAGATCTTATCTAAAGATGAATGAACTCCATTCAAAGAATTCAAGGAGCATGGAAAAGTCCCACAACAGGAAAGAGAAACCATTCATCAGAGTGAAATGGTACTGTAATGGTGGATCATACAAAATTATAGGAAATAACTTGAGAAACTTTAAGCAAAGGTACAAATGGAAATATACTCTTGTTAATTTTAGCCACAAAATCTCTCTTAAGTCATTTGATATGAAAACTTCTGGAGCTGATAGGCTTTCACTTTGAATGAATGAAAACTGTAGTTCTTTCCCCGTATTTTATGATAGAAGTGAGTAGGACTTTGGTTAGAGCAGAAGCTTCCACAGCTGATCTCACAGGTCTGCAAGTAAAAGCAGGAAATAAAAATGAATTCCTGTAGTGGACTGAAGTCAAAGATATTTCTGAAAAGGTTTCATGGGAATAGCAATTTACCCACTGCTTTTACCCTGGTACCAGAGATTCAGATAAACTATTTAGCTGTGGAAGGAGTTGAGGTAAATATTTTTAACAGTGTCTTTAAAAAAAACCAGAGCATTTCTTTGTGTGTCGAGTTAGGCAAATATGAAATTTTCAAGGTTGAGGACACTTCATATTGTTTGAACCTGGTTTAGTTGAGGTTAAGGATAAGCTAACTGGAATAGGGCAAGTATGCCTGCATCACTCAATTTAAGAGTTGTAAAGACTTTTTTTTTTTTTTTTTTTTTTAATATTGTTGTATCTGTTATTTTTCCAAGAAGGTATCTTGAAACATGTACCATGTTTCCCCTCACCACGAGGAATAGGCATTCCCTCAGTAGGTACCATCTTTTGATCCAGTATTGGACAGATGAACTCTGATTTAATAGTAACCCAAATCATTGCTTTTGAATATGAACTGCTTTGATAACTTTCCAGAATTTTCTGTAAGTTTTCTTTCTTCAATTGATTTTTTTCCTCATCATGGCTATATGGAGGAAAAACTTGAAAATGTTCCCAAATATCTCATGGCACTTAAGACACCTTTTAGGTGGACATCTATTTCTTGCCAACAGCATTCCTCCTATTTAATATATCACTATATATTTATGATTTTTAAAAGAATTCTAAAAAATCCAAAATGTATTTTCTTTTGTGCTACTTAAATATCTGTGGGTTGTAATGCCAAATTCAAATGTCTATTTCCATATATTCTTCTTCTTGGCCACCTGCACAATTTAACACCATCAAGGGTATGATATATACAACACTGTTTTCTGCCAATAGATACAATTTCTTGAATACTGCCTTCAAATGCAATTTCTTAAGAGATTCAGCCAAAGTTACAAGTGTGCCTGTTTATTTTTTTCCCTTGACTTGAGCTGTTTATTTTCTATAACTCTTCTTAAACTCACCATTTCCAGTTAACTTTGTGGAATGCAGTATTTACCCTGTTGGTGTCCAGTTAATAACTAAATAGAAGAGTTTTCTCTTGACCAGCAATTTCCATTTTTCTAGGAGAAGCCTGAGTGTCTTATCAACACTGGGGAGCCTACCATGCCTTCTAGTGTTAAACCTGCCCTCAAACCAAACCAGGCCTAATAATGTCCTGAGTGCCCTCAGTTCAGTCTCCATTCCAGTACTGAGTAAAGTCTTTAGGTATTTGCTAGGAAATGGAGTAGCCCATCAGTATAGTATCGCTTCAGTAGCTAAACAAAAGGGACTGATCCTGAAAATTGCATTTGGTAAGCAAACATCACAGATATGCATTGGCAGCAAATGAAATGAAAAGTTAATAACTCATTTTATAAGCTATGCACAGGATCGTACCCCGACCAAGTTGAATGGCAAGTAGGTTATATTAATCTGATGTCTTTGAGCCTTGCACAAAGCAGAAAGATTCAAAGAATTCCCCAAACATCATTTTTTTAAAGGGATAGTCACTATTAACTTTCAACAGCCTCTTAGTTTTTATCTTACTGTAGATTTCTGTGAAAGTGTGCTTTTCCAAACACTCTATTTTTTTTATGGTAATCTTTACAAACAGTACCTTCTGCTTTCATGCTGGCTTATTTTCATCTTCCTTGCTTCCCAAACTAAAATCAAGTGTGTATTCCAGCATCCCATAGGAGAATGCTTACTTATTGTACTGGTAGTGAAAATACTTCCCTTGACTGAAAGTGAAGTTTGCATCTTGGAGACCATTAGACATGTAGAAATTTTTAGCACCAAGGCTGTTACTCATAAATAGCTGGATGCAATGTATTTCCGTGTCAGTGCTCTTCTCCCTCCATCTCCTTGTCTTGGACATTGTCTTGGTGAGTCATGTTATGCTCCTATCTATACAAGTTGTAAGCTTTTAGGGCAATTTGTCTTTATTAGGGACTAAGTTAGCTCTAGGTGTTTCCAGAATAACATACCCATATAAATGCAAAATGTCGGTATTTGATTCAAGATCGTCTCTGTGACAAAGACCCTCTCTTTGGCTTCTCCTGAATTTTTTTCCTCCCTTAATAAAGGGGAAAATAATTTCCTTACTCCCCAAGGACAACTTGGAATTCCCTTGGCATTTTGCAAGGAGTTGCTGATAGCCACAGGCCATAGTTCTATGATGCATGGTCTCTACCCTAATGTGGGTGGAAAGTCAGTCTTCTCCAGGACCTGGCAAAATGTGCTTTATAGCTTCATGTCTGAAAAATGATGTTGTTCTCTGGCCCTGCAACACATTAAACGCTTGCAACAGAGAGAAAAAAATGTTCTTTACATGATCCCCTGTGTAGTCAGGACCCAACAAACCAGTTACTCCTCTTGTCATTTCTACAGTGATGCCTCGTAAGTAGAGGATATGCTTTTGGTATCCGAAAGTTGCCAGTACCCAGTTTTATCAGGAATTTCAGAAGCCCAAGGCAGTTAATGTGTTGCATAGAGACCAAAGCCTGTTCTCATGGATCTGGCCAGAAAAGTAAATTTGCTGCCACCAGAGACGTCAGGGGCAAGTGAATTGTCTTTCCCCCATGTTAATCCCAGGAACAGAAGAGCCTGTAAATGAGAACAGTGCCCTGATTTCTGTCTTGCAACAGAGGCAGCCACCAAGTTGGACACATTTCCCTGACCTCAGTCACACACACACACTTGTCCAGCCAATGGTTAAACTCTTTCCTTTACATAGTTTTAAATTTGGAAAGAGCAAAAGTTTTTCACATGCTAAACACAACTTTCTGACAGAAACACTGTTTGTAAAAGTAAGTTTAACTTGACAGCACAATTCCAGAAACATCCGCTGTTTTAACAAAATAGCGTAAAACTACCAAGGAAATATTATGTTGTGTGCCTTGAAAAACCTAGGACAAAACATAGCAATAGTATTTCATCTTGCTGGAGGAGTGGATAGCAGATACAAGGAGCGTTCTCCTCCTAGAACACAGGCTTAACCCTCCTTTATGAATTAGCATTTTGGGATAGCTGTCATTTTAATGCATTACAAAGAACTACAGGCTCTCTCTTAAGAGCATACTGTGATGTTTTCCGTTATATAGGGCTTGATATACAAAGAGAAACTTGGAGCACTCTTACTGATAAGGAGGGATTTGAGAGTAAGATAAAACAGTTTAGCCTTCAAATCAAAGTTAATGGTGACTTTGCACAATCCCTTCATGAGCTTTTGGTAGGATACATCTTTGGTACCTGCATTATGTTAGAAATTTTGAAATGCAATGCTACCTTATCCAAGTGTTGATATCGCAATGCGGGACCGCTATTAAGTCTAACAAGCTTGACGATTTCTTTTAAAATGTATGAGTGGAATTCCCACTTTTGATCCAACCCACCCACCCACCCCCATTAGAACCTACTTGTTTCCATTTCTCCTATAATAGAAGTCATGAATTATTTACGTTTGATATTTGAAGACAAGATGATGGAAAAGCTTGAGAATGTCTTGCTAAGAAAAAATATATTTATTGTAATATATTTTAAAACATATTTTATTTCTACATCTTTTTGCTTAGGAAGAAAAATGAAAAAGATATCTTAAGCCTGAGTTTAACTTGACCTTAAAAGTGCCCAGTGGAAAGTTGATTTCTGTGTTTCCTGCTTGCTTCTCCTGTTCATCTCTGCTGATATTTACAATTTGAAACAATGGTTGTAGTTATACATTAGAAGTTCAAATGGTAGAGAAAATGGCAAATACAGAAGGATTTCTAAAACCTACCAGTCATGTAAGCTTGCAGGGTAAAATATTTATGTACAGGCAAGCTCAAAATAATGAGAAGCATCATCCACGTACAATACTGTCAACAGTGAAATTGTCCAAGTTTGTACCTGAAACTCCCCTAAAGCCTTTTTCCTGCTGTTTCACGACTGGTGTGAGCTCTTCTGATGGCAATTTCACTTGAAATGAAGAAAAATTGTTTTGTGGGCACTAATTATTTAAATGTTATCTAGCCTAAAGGGCAAAAGGTCATGCTTTTATTTTAGCAGTTCAAATGTGTACCTTTCATAAGGTCTGTTACTGATCAAACTCTATGAATTTTGAAAGGTATTCCAAATCTTTCCAAAGTGTAACCTTTTAAACCAAAATTTTCTGATACCTGAATTACTTTCTTCATGTGGGAGATTCTTAGGTACGCTGCTATCAGGTTTCTCTGCCCAGCCTTCCTATCATCTCATTCTCCTGAAAATAATTTAGGTATTGTCTGGTTTTTGTTGTCCAGGCTGTAATATAGCTCATGGGGTGCCCCTTTTAAAAACAAACGGTAATGAGGTTTTCATGCAAATGAGACCTGAGTGGTTCAAGACTTTCAGACCATGCAGAACTAGGTGCTACAGCAGGAAACCCTTCTCCAGCTGAGAAGGAGAGTTACCCTAGCAGATCAGTTCTGCCCACCTCTGTCTGGGGTTGCTAATCCTAACCACTTTCCCAGTCACTGGAAGCATAGTAGTGTGGAAAAGATGGAATAGAAAGAATGGGACCTCCCTGTACTTCTGCTGCTACGAGCCATTTTTCAGTGAGACAACTGCAATTCAGGCAACGGGGCTTTAATTGCAGTGGCTGGCTGTTTGTTTTTCATTTGGTCATAATTTATTAAACTAAAATCCCTTTCTCTTTTGAAAATAAAAAGGCATTGCTAGTAGTCTGCGTTCTAGTCATTTTTCATTTGTTTTCTGATAATAGTCAAAATCCAACATTAACATGTCTAAGTATGTTCATGGCTATGTAGTTTAATGGAACTGATGTCAGCATGTTTAAAATGAGTTTTAATGTATAAGTAAAATGAAAAGACTTTAAAACAAATTATTTGGCTCAAAGCTCCATTTATATGGTGTATGTTTCAAGCTAATAATCAGGGCTTACTGTGGGTCAGCATGTCATATCCCAGTGGTGTCTAGTGAGATGGAGGGTTATCTTACATGTCAGCTAGATAACCCTGTGAACAATTTTGAGCAGTGGAGATAATGGGACTGAATTCTGAAATGAGGTAGAACTCTAAAATGGGGCAGAATTGAGAATGGGAGCTGGAAATATCACAGTGTCGTGTGCGAGCACCATACAGCTGCTTGTGAAGGCAATCACCTTTTGCCATCAGTAGTTGCTTATGTTTGACGATAATCCTTCTTGATAGGGTGCAATTAAAATGGCAAATCAGGTACATATTCCCATAGAAAAGAAAGGTGAACTGAAAAAATTTCTTCCTTGGTATGTGCTATCTTTCTATTTTTTATTATTATTATTATTATTTTTAATACAGATTTTGCATGATAATCTAAGAAGTATTTTTTGCCATGTTTTGGACAGCTTTTACTCTCCTCTCTTCAAGTTGTGCTGTTCACAATTATTCTGTTTTTAAAAAAATTAATTATGGTTTATTCTCCTTTTTTCTTAATAAAAATATAATTTTAAGTATTTTGAGGGAATTGTAGATCATCTTTGTGGCAATATGCACTTTCATACTTCAGGTTTTTTGGTTTTTATTTTTCTGTATTTTACTGGGTTTAATTTTATAATTAAGGGAAAGGCCAAATTTGTTGCACAGTTATGAAAAGAATAGTTATGTAGACTCTGGTTTCATACCTTCTCAGATGATGCAATGGGATTTCTAATTGTGCGTCTAAATCAAACCATTGATATCATAACTGAAGTAATTCAGTCTTCATACAAAATATATGACTTACATAAAGAAATTATATATTACTTGAGTTTCAGGTTCGTTTCCACCTTTAGAACTAGCATAGTATATCCTGCTGAATTCCATTATCAGCTTTTGGAAAATGGACTTTTGCATGTGTATATTTACAGTATATATTTTGACAAATCTCAGGAATGCCAGTATTAAAGGTATTTTTTTCCCCACCGTCTATTGTATCACTCCTCTTGCGTTTGCCTTTTCTTTTTAGTCATAGCGTAAGTGAATTATTTAGCATTGACGAGCATATTCTTTCTGTTAGCATTTCTTCACACGCTTGGTAACCGCAGTTGTAACTCACAGCAAAAGCTTAGTGACTTCTGTAGCCTTTGGTCAGCCAGTAGAGGCCACTCCTAGCTTGCTACTGAAGCTGGTGATTTGAAAATGGGGGGTTTGTTGTGTACCTGGGGTTTTGAAGCCACTGTGAGTGAGCTTATGCTGGCATGAACTGTCATAGTATGACTTGTACCTGCAAAGAGTTCTGTTATGAGTAATTCTGCTTATATATGTAAATTCATTTAATATTGACATTTTTCTCTTTCCTATAAGTCCCGTGGCAGTAGGAATAAAAATCACTTTCAGTAATATACTTAAACAGTCTTAAATGCTTTGATGACAACCTTTGTTGTTTGTACAATCTTTACTGTAATTATATTACAATACCCTAATGAAGTAAGGAAAAACTATTACAGATTACTTGGGGTGGAGTGGGGGGAGGAGGGTCTTGTTTGTATGTGTTTCTTGGTTTTTCCCAAATGAGGAATTGAGCTGCAAAAAACAACTTACCAAAGGTCAAAACAGCAAGCCTGCAGCAGAACAAGGAATTGAACCTGCATCTCCCAGGTCAAGGCTGGGATCCTAATCACTGCCCTGCTCCTTCCTCCTGTCTGTCACCGTGTGGGTAACTTCACTTATTGATAATAATTTTACAAGTAAAAACATTTCAGCATTTTAGATCATTCTTAACTAATAAGAGTACAGTCCCAGCACTACTGAAGTCAAAATTCTGTTGCCGTAGCGAAGCTAAGATTTCACCCTAGAATAAGTTTTGTATCTAAACAGGCAGCTATAATACCAAAATAATTTTTTTTTATACGCAGCATATTACTGCAGCATTTAATTAGTAGCTCTTTGTACTAAGGGAAATTTTGTTTCATTTAAATAAAATTTGTTAAATAATAGCTATTTACAGAGTAATGAAGTAGCAAAATTTTGGCCATTGTTTTGTTGCCATACCTAATACAATTCAGACAGCTGCCCTGAAGGTTTTCCCTTTCCTAATATAAAAAAATTGATATAGTGGTGCTCTGTGGTGTACTTATGCAGTCCTGAGGATCTTATATTTGCCTTTTAACAAGGAGTTGGTTTAATCTAAAAAAAATAAATAAAATAAAAATTTCTGGTTTGTGTTTTGTTCTTGAGACTTGTAAATCAGTCCATTTTTTGCAGTGCCGTGAGCTGCTGTTGGAGCAATGGTGCCACATAGTACTATTTAATATTAAGTGTTAGGAATCTCAAAAGAAACTCTCTTACTGACTTCCTTGCAGATAGGACACTTGCACTTTTCAGTCTACCTGATGCTTTTTCCGTAGACCAAATAATTTTTTTTACACTATACGCTAGTACTTATTTGCTTTAATAGCTCCTCCGGTGTAAGCGTATCACATACCTAAAGGCAGCATGTATGCAGCAATGTATATCATTACAATGCATCATTAAACTTATTCTGTTGCCTATTCTGTAGTATATAAAAGCTTGTCCTTTTGACAAAGATTTAGGACAAAACATGGTCTGTGATATTTTCCGCTAGTGTTACCATTTAAAACAAACAAACAGAAAACCTTACACCCAGGCCAGTCTCTTTTCAAAATACTTTCTTCTTTTAAGTTTATAATTATTTAATTTCAAATTTAGGTGCAGAAACAAAAAAACAAAAACAAAAACAAAAAAACCAACCAAACAAACAAAAAAACCACTGCATAATAGCAAAGATTTAAAAAGAAATTCTCTGTTTTGCTTTTGTACATGAGACTTAAACTTTCCATCTTTCTCTGAAGGAGCTATGTTCAATAGTTGACTTTTCTTTTAATCTCTGATACCATAGTTTTTCTTTTCCATCTGTTAATCATTCAGTTGAAAACCATAGATGAAGAAATAGAGGTATTTTGATCAGTCGTGTGAAAAGAAATGTGGAGAAAACTCTTAACAGTGTGTGAAAACGCTGTAGAGACTGGGGAGCTGGGACATATGCTTTAACTCCAGGAAACTTACTGATTCTCATTTTATCTAGGGTGTGTAGCTCTTTCGTTTCTCTCTTTCTTTTTTTTTTTTTTTCTTTTTTCATTTTTATTAAGAGAAAACAATAAACATGTACAGGGACATGTGTGTTTAGGATTAAAGTCCAAGTCTTTTGACCTATTTTTCTTGAGGTTTTTCTCCTTCCTTATCACTTGCATATATTTTGCAAGCAGAATGGCAATGATCCATTGATTTTTTTGCAATACTATGTTAGCATGAGGTCAGTTTTAAAGAATTATAACCAGAGTAGCAAGAAACTGTCACAGAACTATTCTGCCAGTGAACCATGTCTTCATGAAGACATTGTAGAGTTTGACTGAGCATCACTTAAAGGTAATCTGTACATTAAAGAGACGCTTTCCTGGAATGGTCAGTTTGGGCCTTTCAGCAAGAGTATGCTTGTAGAGGGAATAAAAATGTAATGGTAATGTCAAGCTAGGGTTATGGCAATGATTCAGTAATGTATACTGTGAACGCTGGTTTTATTTTCTTAGTTTTCTGTATTGCTCCAAGTCAAAGAATATGTATCTATATTTTTTAAAGATGTATTTTAAATCCAGACCTTTGTTTAGTGTAGGTGCTTTCCAATGCTTCTAGTGAAAAAGGGGTATAAAATGAGTGATGATAAATTGATGCTGAAAATAATAAGAAATTGCTCTTAATCAGCACAATAAAATGTAGAGAATAGATTTTTCTCTCTTTCTTCCCTTGATACAGTTTGATTTAATTTCCTCTAAATTGGTAATTACGGATCTGTGGATTATGAAAGTGCCATTGTGATGCTGCAATTTCCACTGCAAAATCCTGTTGTCCAGGTTTTGATTTTAGTTGCATTTTGTTTTGGACAACTTGTTTTGCAGAAACTCCTGCCTGAGAAGATTGGATTTGCTACTGAACTTTTCAAATTGTATTCATCAATATAGTGTTTTCAGGGAAAGAGACTATAAATATGTGAACCCAGAAAAAAGTGCCTTTTCTGGAATTTAAGAGATTTGGTTAATATAGTTAATTTTTATCTATGTTAATGTGTAGTTGACCATAGCAATTAATTTCTAGAGTGGAAAAAGGGACCTGTTCTTTCATTCAGAAAAGTGGTTAGCTCATTTGTGTAACTAGAGTTCAGCAAAATTTTGCTGAAATTTTACTGGGTTTGCATACTATGAATGTGACATGCTGTGATGGCTAAGTTAAGCATTCAAGTGTACATGTGGATTCTTTAAACTCATCGTAGAATCATTTAGATTGGAAAAGACCTGTAAGACCATCGAGTCCATCCATAAATCTAACACTGCCAAGTTTACCAAATCATAGCAAGGAAATAACATCCTGTAAAAAACAAGCTTGATGTCTTTTCACTGCACATGCTATGGAGTGTTTGGGATAAAATCCAATTTAAAATACAAAAATATCACTTTCAGTATTTAAAAATTACTTAAATTTTAATAAATTTATTTTTTCAGTAATGGAAAACATATCTGAGGTACAATTATGAATAGGACATAGTCTGTATTTTTTCAAGGATGTATTTCCTAAGTTAAACGTAAATTATAAAGAGGAAGTGTACTTGCTCACTTGACAGGGTGATAGCACGGGAAAAAATAAGGGAGATGATGATATATGGTTGAGTATGCATTTTAAGGTAGCTTATATTATTTTAAGTACTAAGACAATACTATGTATGGAACACATCCATACTTGGGAGCTCTGTATTGTAGTTGTCTTTAAAAATAATTAATGATTTCCCATGGGCTAGTCAGTAACTGAACATTAAAATATACTTCAAGTGCGAAGTAAACAGAATTGTTAAGTAACGATGTAATGTATTTTTGTTTTATGTTAACTTACTGGGTTTTTTGCTGGCATGTGGTAGTACCTTTTTTTAAACTACAGCACGTGTAAATTAAAATAGTGCTATAATATATATTTTATTAAAAGATGCATAAATTGATCCACTAAATGGATTCTTTTTCTTTAAATGATGTTCTGTATAGATTCCAGGCTTGGACGCCTCTTACCCTATTCATATAAAGTAAGCGGTAGTGTTCGAGCAACCTGTGACTGTCCCGTAGACGTTTTGCTCCCTCTCACTCAGTGGTATGACGAGCCGCTCAGAAGAGGTGATCATCCCCCTGTATTCAGCGTTGATGCGGCCTCCTCATCTGGAGTACTGTGTGCAGTTCTGGGCCCCGCAATTTTTAGGAAGGACGTGAAGGTCCTTCAGTGCATCCATGGGAGGGCAACAAAGCTGGTGACCGGGCTGGAAGGCACGTCCTATAAAGAGTGACTGAGGATTTTGGGCTTGTCTAGTTTGGAGAAAAGGATGCTGAGGCGCGACCTCGTTGCTCTCCACAGCTTCCTGAGGAGGGAAAGTGGAGAGGGAGGTGCTGAGCTCTTCTCCCTGGTACCCACTGGTGGGACGTGTGGGAATGGTTCAAAGCGGAGTGCCAAGGGAGGTTCAGACTGGACACTAGGAAGCATTTCTTTACCAAGAGGGTGGTCAAACAGTGGAACAGGCTTCCTAGAAACGTGGTCGATGCCCCAAGCTGGTCAGTATTTAAGAGGCATTGGGACAATGCCCTTAATGACGTGTTTTAACTTTTGGTCAGCCCTGAATTGGTCAGGCAGTTGGACTAGATGATCGTTGTAGGTCCCTTCCAACTGAAATATTCTATTCTATATTACTAGCATTAAAAATAACAGTTGCCATGCTCAACGTTATTTTTGCGGAGTGAAATCCTCTATTTTTCTTGTCCTTTTTCTGTTTAATCCCACCATCTTCCCATATATCGCTTCTGAAGTTTGTCATGTGCAATATCTCAGGCAGCAGTATACAACGTTGTCTATTTTGAGGCAAAATGTCCTAGTCTTGAATACTTTTCCATTTTACTGTGTCTATCAGTATAGGTCATAATTTCTCAGGGAAAGCAATCTTTGCAAAAGAGGAGGAGTACTTTGTGTCTGAGTTGGAGTACCTGTGTTTCAGGGATTCTGTAAACAGTATGCAGCCACCACCTTGTCTTCTTATTCAAGCAATGGTACAAGGACTTGTAGCCAGAAGAAATTAAGAGTTCGAAAGATGACCCTGAACTTTATTCATATTAAAACAGTTATATTGACTGTAGATTACAGTATCTCTTGTGCAATGTGTTGCTGGAAAGACTTTGCACGGGAGGAAGATGACAAGCAAGAATGCTCAAATGTTTCCCTAGTTTCCCTTTACACTTCTACCTATTTTGCTGCTTTATGCAACTAAGCCACGGTGCAGATTGCAACACAGTTGGGCTGTATGAAGACCTATGATATTTCTTTTGTACTTTTTGAAGGTCAATATTGTTCCTCATCGTCGAGGGCATCGTTCCTAATTATTTGTTACATCTAGTAAGTTTTTTAAAAAGCTGCTATTCTTAATCAGAGGAAATAGTTAGAAATACTTCCACTTTTTATATTATAGTTACCTAAGTTCCAGTATGAGTGTGATTATGTTTGGTTATGGGGTAGCGCGACTTCTAGAAACACAGGCTATTAAATATACTGCTAAAAAGCTTGAAAGAGGTTATTGGGCATTTCCTAGGCATTTTAACGTCTCATAGGAAGGAACTTTTAATGCCAGAATTTTGTTCATGTTGTGTATGTACTTTAAAGTGTGCCATGGCATTTTTTTCCAAAAGTTTATCCATCAAAAGATTTGAAAAAAAATTACTATACTTATATTATTAGAAAAAAAAATCTGCTGCATTTTTTCCTGTAAAGCATGTGGCAAAAGTAGTCTACATTGTTGGACATTATCAAAATGTGCTTTTTCAGATTGCACTTAACTTGCCGGTGGCTCAGATGTTTGTTACAAAAAAAGAGAAGGCACCCCTCCTCACTTTTTCGGAGGGAACAGTAACTTAAAGACATCAGACATAAGCAAGGAGACTTTGATGAGAAGGAAGACAAGCCCACCTCAGTTCCAAGGTCTTTTCTCAGATGGCTCAGTCTTGGTCACCTCGACCCCTGTGGCTAAGAACCATCAAGGACCATAGCCATCAGTGCTAACTGTACGCTATCAGCTCTATCAGCTGATTTACCACACAGCTGTTAAAAACTAACAGTCTTGTGTATATAAGGAGAATGTTTAATAGTGTGTAAGAATTGGCCATTTCCAAGAAGAGTGTTGTTAATGAATGAACTTAGTTTAAAGTTTAACCCAGGACTTATCTGTCAGTCTTATAAACACTACCATCACAGCAGTTCTGATTCCCTGATACACAGGTGTGCACTCAGACATGCACACTAGAATACATTCAGTTGGGGGGGGGGGGAACCACGCACAAACACAAAAAAAACCCAACTTAGCCGTGCAAACCTTCAGTGCTGTTTGTTCTTAGTTCAGAAAGCTACTACTTACTTTACCCCCTGATTTCTTCTTGTGCACTGGGATTTTATCACCTAAAACAATTCTAGATATCTATGCATTTTTTTGCATAAATAAAGAATCTGAAGGGTATTTGTTTTGATTTTAGTGTCCTGCGATCTGCTGCCACTTTCTGGAGCAATTGGATCTCTGTTCTGTGGAGATTCAGCAGATCTTTGGAGTAGTTTTTTCTAACAGTGACTTAGCAGATGAAGGTGGGCGACAGGTTCTGTTTTGCCTTTTTATACCCTAGATAAGTTTTGCAAATAGGAATTCCTTTGCATTAACATATTGTGAATCTTACAAGAATCAGCATTCCGTTTTATGCAAAGATCTATATGTATGCATTATGAGTTTAGTTTTATAAATATTCTGTGGCCGCTTGGTAGCTGAAGATATCTGGCATGTGCAAGAGAAACCTGAGCAGTGTACTTCGTGATCAGTTGTAACTGTATTCCAAGCAAGTTCATGTTCTCATTTAAATTAGTGGAAAAACATACTTCTGTGGTTTATATATTATTTTAAAACTGGCAATCTATCAAGTGATTTTTCTTGAAATTTCCATGCTTATTAAATTTTAGATTATGTATTTTGAGTAAGCTGGAAACTTAAACTTGTTTCCATAAGTATGGCTGCAGGTAAACAACCAATTTTAGTCCAGAAAATAGCTTTTGCTTCTGTCAACATGTTGTTTATTTTCTCCCTGAGATAAAAAGTTCAGTTTTCTGATATTTGTACCAAGATAAAGTCTGTAAACAAGATTAATATAGTGTGGAAAAGGTTGTCAGCAGCCCTGGCAAAGGAAATAAGTTGCCTGTACACAGAACATACTGTAAACTGAATAAAAGTGTCAGGTCCACCATGAGATAATGTGATCATGAACCTCTAACAAAGCATGACATAGGCACAGTCGGCTTTTCTTATAGCCACAGTGTAGAAAATGGATTACTATATTCCAGGGATACCCACTGGAATAGCATGAAAACCTCATTTTGAGATTAATGCAGGATGCAACTCTCAAGAGCTGAGCTACATGCTTACCTATAGTGTTAAAGTAACAGTTTAGTTATTAATCTTAAAATTGGGAAATTACATATTAAAATACTTCTTCATATTTCTAGGTCTGTCTTTGTGAATTGACATTTCTCACTCTTATTATTAGGTGAACTATGATATTGGAACAGTAATGTTTGGTCACTATTTTATTATTATCATGTGGTTGTGTAAGGGCTCGATAAGTCTAGTAAAAGAGTAAATTCCAAATGTGGGTAAAGCAGTAGGTGCTGTCCTCCCATGTAGCTGGCATGATTTCCTCTACTAGGGATTTGTATGTCTGCATAGATTTTTCTGCGGTAAGGTATTACCAGATCTTTTCAATCACTGTCAGCCAGAAAAGTGACAACACTTTAGGGTTTCTCAATTCGGCCCCGAGTGACATCATTCTTCAGGTCAAAGAAACAGATTTTGGTCAAATACTTTAACTGCACAGAGCTTTCAAATTATTCAGTGAGTGTTCTTTGAAAGTTTTCCAGACTTGGATCTCTGACTGCCCTGGCTCTTCTCTATCATGACACCAGATGAATAGGGATATTTTTCTTTCAAGGTTGAGCACATTGTTCTTTTAATAAAGAGTAGGCTGCTTTCATCTGTGACTCTTCTGCTTATGTACTTTTGGCAAGCCTGAGACACATTAATGTATCATCATTGAGGTTTTGTGGTCTCCTTTCAAAACTGGCAGAACATCTGACTTCATTCTCACTGCTGGTCATCTACTGACTATAAAACTATCCAAGGAACTGAAAATTTGTTCCTGCATTCTTTCCAACAGGAATAGCTTGCCTTCTGCTCTGGTTCTTCAAGCATGAGTTTCATCAGGTGGTCTCTTCTGCTTTTACCTATCTACATGTGCGGACAAATTAAGCAGATTCTAAAAATAAAAATAAAGCTGTTTGAATGCATTCTTGAGCAATACCAGAATATCATCATCTGCAAAAGTCTGCATGTGCTATCCTGCCTTCTTAAGATCATTCTTAAATTGACCATATTATGTATTTTTGGTTTCAGTATATATAAAGCACTAGACAAGGACTACAGTATGGTGTGGTAAAAATTATTTTATCTTTGCTTTCTATCCCACATCAACTTTAATTTCAAAAGCTTTGTGTTGTTATACAAAGGTTGGGAGCACTTATTAATAAATTTGTTGCTGTATTATCCATAAATAAGAATAGTATGATAAATATGATTTTTAAATCATCTAACTTTCTTTTTTTGGAGATAAAGTACTCCATGGACTTTTCAAAAATAACAGGCCCCTGACATCTGTAGATGTCTGACATCTGACATCCAATCAGAATTACACATTAAGGATTTTGGTGAATATTTTGTAGCACTTTCTGCATTCAGACTTCGCTTAAAAATTGCAGATATTGCTAATTGCATTTACTATATCTAGTGTACTGTCTCTATTTTGTATTTAGCAGTTGTGATATGTTTTCTTAATAAACAATCACTCTGTGTGTATGCTGTCCCGTTATTCAAAGTCTTTTTTTTTTTCCTACTTTTTTTCCATTAGATAACCCCAGGACCAGGTGGTAGCAGGAAAACGGTTCACTTGTCCCAGGATTCTCTTCACCACGAGTGAGTATCAGTGATGGGAGTTATAACTTTTTATTATTGTTTACTTTACAGTAGTACCTCTGTCCCAAAGCCGCATTTTACAACTGTACAAACATGTGATAAGAGCCTCAGCTCAGTTACATAATGATCTTTATTTAATAATAATATTTATAATCCTTCATAATTCATTTTATGTTTCTTAAGGAAATGTGAAGTTCAGTGCTTTGTAAATGTGTTTTTATTAACTTGCTGAGTATATGCTTTCCTAAAACCTAACACATTTAAGTCTAGATACCAAAAATGGGTTGTTTAAAAAGACCTCCAAAGGGAAATGCAGAAATGCCAAGCTTGAATATATGAAAATAAACAAGCATCATATCTTTGAGTCTTACACATGATGTATCACGTGAGGAGGAAGGTTGTCATAAACTCCACAAAAAGACATTGAATTAATTGTTTAGTCACATATAAATAGGGAATGTCATTCAGTTCATTTAGTTACTCCAGTGCGCCATTACTGTAAACTCTTACTCTGTTCAGCTGACAACATTTAGCAGCATTATTTCTTGGTTATCTCTTTTGAATAGTTACAATTAGAAGATTAAATTTTCCTATATTTTCCAAATCAGAAATCTAAAATGCAGACACAAATGATTAGGAGATAATATATTTGGGGATACATTTATATGTTCTAACTGCTACTAGATACAGCATCTACAGTTTAAGACAAAACTTGCCAAAGCGCATATACTACAAACATCAGATCCTCAGTACCAACTGTTTTATGCTACTAATCCACTTCTGTTGCACCCCATAACTTGCTAATGTGTGTGTTAACTAAAGGGGCTGTGATTTCAGAAGTTATTTCTACTCTAAAGTAATTCAACTGGTATTTTATGGGGTTTGCTTTTGTTTATTTCATTAAAACAAGCAAGCAAACAAATACCGTAATTAAGTGAATGGACAAAAATCATAAAAATCAGTGTGATGTGAATATCACTTTCTCATTACAAGAGGTCTCATTGTTTATGAAGCGTTTTTCATGTCTAAATATGAGATGCAGTCAAATCACTTTGATATATTTTTCAGTAGAAATATGTTTTACTAACAGTTTAGTCTGTAATCCACTGATTTGCCACAAAACAGCAGAGTTTATGTGGAGGAGGATACCCCAGTTTGCTGCTCCTCCTTGAGTGTTTGCTGTTGACACTGGTCAGGGACAAGACACTCATCCATGTGGAATTTAGATCCAACCCATTATATTTCTTATCTTCATCAGCTTCCAGATGTTTGTGACCTTATTTGTTGGGTCACTCACAAATGTGATGGTTTTTCTTTTCATCCACTGTCAACATCAAAGTTGTGTGTGCATGAAATCTCCCTGTTTTCCTCAGATTTTGAACTATTTGGTGCAGTTGATGAACGTTTCATGTCCAAAATATATAAATGTCTACTACTTTTTATCTTGAGGTATACTTTTAACTTTATTGCTGTCATTCTTTTTCATTTCCAACTTCTTTTCCATAATCAACTTAAAAGGATTTGGCGGCATGCAGGTTTTGGTGACAGCTGGTCTCCTATACAAGAATGAGAGGGTTGACTGCTCATCAGCAAACTCATAAAAAAGGAGTGACAGAAAGCCACAAAACTTTCAGACACGTGACTTAAAAAGAGTAATTTAGACCAGACAATTCCATGGTATCTGCTTCTTCTCAGTATATTAATTAAAGTAAAAATTTTAGTGTTGTCATGTGGCTGTTGTGGAGAAAAAATGAGGGTAAACTCAATTGAATTCAACTACTTCAGAAAAAGCGTGACTAGGTTAAGCTTATAATCTTTGGTTACACTTCTTGAGGAACTCGCAAGCATAATAGCAGATAATGTGATGGTCCTTTTGTGCAATATTATAATGGATGGAATTATTTTATCCTTTGCCCAAAACCTATTGCTTGCTTACATGAGTAATATGTAGTACTATATGTAATTTCAGATCCCCCTTGTTTTAATTGTTTTTTCCTTCTCCTTTTCATTTGGCAAGTGTCAAGATTTGCCCCAGGTTTGTATAATGCTTACTACAGCTGCATTCAGATGTTAATTCAGTTCTATGTGATCACAGTGTGTATGTGAACCAGTATTAATATGCTTTTACTGCTATTGAGGAAAAAGTCACATCATGAGTTCTTGTCCCTGCATATCAGTGTCTTAGTCCAAATTCTCGTCTCTATGAAGTAAGGCCGCCAATAGTCAAAATTTTGCAAGTGTGTGAAGATATGAAGCCACTGAATTTACGGACTTTGAATTTCACTTTAGATTCAAACTCAGACCTCAGTTGAAATAATACATTAACAAATAACAGGTAGTCCACAGTACTTAAAAATCTTTTCAGCTATAATCATTAATAAGTAACACTTCAGTACTAAATATGGAATGACTTTTATTTATAGCATATGCATTATAGTACATTAAAATACTATCACTTATATATTATTTTAGCTTGTTTGACAAAATATAATTACCTATAAAGCCAATAGCTACTCAGAAGTGAAATTTGTGGTGCATTCTTTCAAAAAAAACTGTTAAAGACTTAGAGAGTTCAGTAAAAATATCCCATTAAAATAAAGTATAGCCAAAGGCTGTATTTTCCTGGCAGACAATGAAATACCCAAAAGCACGCACAGACTGGTCATATGACAGCGTGTGCTTTGTTAGTTATATTGTTAAACCTGTCTTTTCTTTTTCTCCCACAGTCACTGGTTTAGCCCTGGGGCTAGGAAGGAACATAGCCAGGTAAGAACTGCTTTGATCAAGAACAGTTTACTTGAGATGTATAATGGAATTTAACTAACTCTACTCCAGAGGTAGTGGTCTAATATTTTTAGAAATTATAAACAAAGCAAGTATGATATCATATTTTCTTGTAAGGAAACATATTAACCGCAGTGCCTTCCAAAAAGTCCCTTAATTAAAAATCGTTAATTAGTCACTAATGTCAGTTAAGTATCTTTGGGTTTTAAAGGTTAAATGAAAAGTCTGATTTTTTTTAATGCTTTTGTTAATCATAGTATCTCTAAATGTTGCATTTCTCAAAATGCTGGAAAGCAAAACATTTGACTCACAAAATCAAGGAATACAGAACAGGGACAAAAGTGGGCAGGCTTCTACAGGAAGATCTTCAATCTATTTTTCTGCATTCCATTGGTTAACATGACCACAGCAGTAAAAAAGGAACTGTTAAATCTCCATCATGGTTCAGATATTAGTAAAAATATCTCACTACTTTGTGTGCTGAGCCCCTACAATGTAGTGCCTAGGAGGTCCAAGCCTAAAGATGTGGTTGAGGGAATGTGAGGACATGTTTAATATTTGATTAGCAACATGGCACTTACCTCTTTAGCTTGTCTTCAGACGTGAAGGAGTACCTTTTGTTATGGGTGATAACAGGGTCTAAACAGAATATACTGTCCAAGAACTACAAAATGTGAAAATAAGCTTGGTTTCATTTCATAAATATATAGTTAACTTCAACTGTTCAGTAGAAGTAGCTGAATACATTATCAACGCATTGAAAATTAAGACTAAAGTTCCACAGTACATTTTTTTAAGTTGGTAAAAATTGACATAACACAGTTGATTTCATTAGATCTGTGCCAGTTCACTAGTACATTTATAAATTTAAATAGATTTGAAACTTAAAAAGGAAATAAGGTCTATAGAATCTTTGGAGGGTTCATCTTAGCATGATCCTTCATGAACACTTGTAGCTCCAGTAAGTCATAGTTTAAATAGGTGCCCTTTCTTTAGAACTCCAGAGCATGCTGAATCTCTCAAAGTTATATTACTTCCCCAAAACTGCCAGCGTGGATAAAACATAGTACAGTTTTAGCTGTAAATTGTGAACTTCTAACATGTTACAGTAAGCTGACTGATACTTAACATCTAAATAGACGGCTTTATGTGATTCACATTGAACTGTCATTATTTTGAAACACATTTCCTGGGAGAAGAAACGCCTAAAAAAGAGCATTTTAAATATGAGCATGCTTCATCTTAATTAATCGTGATGAAAAGTTCTCTTGGGCTAATTTTTATCCTATTCTTGAAATTTTCATGTTATAAGTAGTCAAATTTGCTAGGTTAGAATGAGTTGAGTGATTTATTTTTTTTACTTAGATTTTTTAATATATTGATTGTTTCATATAACAGAGTAGTTAACTGAAGATTTGCTGTTTACTTCTTTAAAAGATTCTAAGCTTAAAGCAGTATAGAAAGTTTCATGCTGAGAAATACGTTAACCTACATCATACATACTAGCAATATCCATTCAGCATAGTGGAGAAACATCTGCGTAGCTGGTATATAATGACAAATTAATTCATTTTTCTCAGATAATAGTAGATTTGAATTAATCTTAAATTTTACATGTTTATTTCGTATTTCCTACAAGCTGTGTTTTCAGACCTTATCTGAAGTTCACTGCTTTTGTAACTTAATTACTAATGAATTGTGAAGTAAAGCTAATGTCATCAAATAATATAAGTGCTACTGGCACATAATGTGTTATTTTTTTTAGACAAGTAAAAGAAATAAGAATGATGGGGCAATGTAATGATAACAATTTTGACAGCTTATAAAATTCTCACTAAATTTGTGAAGATCCATAGTGTATAACTATTGGTTGTATGGGTTTACTACTTTCTTTTTTAAGTAATTTCTGGAGTTGAAGTTATTATGTTAGAACGCAAGTAGTTAATTAACTAGCCAAATTTAAAGTCTGCCAGATGATCTGTATTTGTCTATAACTACAATTTACTTATCAGCCAGAGAATATTGATAACAGTAAGACTGTTCTTAGCTTGATCATAAAATAGCTACACATTATATGAATGCCATGCTGGTAAAAATTGTGGCTATATTTAAATATGAATTGTAAGTGCTCTGATTTGTTGATGTTAAGAAAATGAAAAATTATTTTGCAAAAATATACCAGAATAAAGTGCCTTACATTTATGTATCCTTCAGATTGCCTTTTAAAACCAGACTGCACTATTTTACTGTATCTGAGAACTAGATAGTTAAAATGACGAGGAGCATTCCTTATATAAGAAGAAAGCTGTAGACTTTTGGGGGAAAAATTAATCAAGTGAAATTTTATAGATAGGTGTCATTTTTTGGAGTCCATGCTCATGTACAACATTAAGGTGTTGTTGCCCAAGTCATAAAGTTCATAATTTCCTAACTTCCAGTGGACTTTTAAATGTGTTTGCTGTGAATATTAGATTCATTTACCTGTAGTCTGTTTCTAAACCATCTTCCATTCTATACTTTCTTAAATATATATGATTATTTTCAAGAAACATTTGTATTTCTCATACTGTCATTTTAATTTCTTTAGTGCAACTTTTCGACAGTTTTAAATGAATCATTCATTATTCCTACTTCCCCACTATTATGGGAAGTTTTAATATTGTGGGTTTGTTGATGCTGCAATTTTCAAATTACAAAAACTCCTGGGGCTTAGAAGAGTTTGTAACTATTTCTTAACTGCTTAGATACAAGTGCCAACCTCAGTAGTTTTTTGTAATTTAAGTGTTCTCCAACAATTTTTGTTATACCATTTTGAAAATTTAAACTGAAATTGTGAAAATTGCAAAATTTTACAGATAAGTTAATTGTGAAATTGTGACTTGCATGGCTTTCTAATATGCTTTGAGAATGGTTTAATTTTTACATTTTCATTTTTTATTTAGGAATTTTAAATTGGTGGATATATCTTAAAATACTAGCAATTGTAAAATCTATTAGATGTCAATCTCTTTTAGAGTCATGGGTGAAACCTGTTGAAAGATTACCCAAGACAGGAAAGAATGGCATTGTCAGGATAACATTTCTAAAAAGCAAATAAAGGTATTGCTTGTGAGACTGTTCTGAACATTTTTTTTAATAGCTTCAACTCTTGCGAGACAACAGATCGGAGAGAGGACACAAGAAGAACAGCTCTGTAAAAACAGCTAGCAGGTAAGTTAATGCTGCAGCTGTCATTAATACTGTTTATGAATTTGTTGATTCCCTAACTCTCCAATTTTTATATAAATAATCACACCATTCTTTTGGGGTATTTTCAGAGGTCTTCTGGTTCTTTGTGATTTACTTTCAAGAATTTCTTTTGTATGGCATAATCTTTGCCTAAAATGTGGATATTAGACTTTATTCTTGACTATAACCAACTACACTTACCAAACTTAATCTCTTTAGTAAACATCAGAATTAAATGGATGCCAAACTAAGGTTTGTGCTTCTGGCATGTAAGTTAAGTGCTGAAAATGTATAAAATTACCATTATGCATGCATGCTTTTGAAATCAAGAGGATAACTCAAATACTGTAACACTTAAATTGTACTTATATCATGTTTTGACAATAAAAATTTTATTGTGAAGGCTTACTTACCAAATCTAGTTCTATCCTCCAGCTTCTTTCCTCTCCCTCAAAAGACAAAAAATTCAACACTGAACTGGTGGGAACTGGTCTAGGAGTCTGTTCCTAGAGGGTTTTTTATGTACGTTACCTGCTGCATCTATTCTGCCAAATAATTCTTTTAATTCTAGTATTTTTAAAACAAGAAACTACAGAAATGTTTCCCTTGCTATGCACAACACCTTAAACAATTTTTATGTTTTCTGTAAAGATGACAATGTGCTATCAAATTACTTTATTCAAAAAGTTATAATAGATTTATATCATTATGTAATACTGTGGTTTTGAGTGAGTCACTTGTGTTTTAGCGTATATGTGGTCATCCTGAAATAAGTTTTTAATATTGTTAAATACTTGCTTTGGTGAATACCTAGAAGGAGACACCAATATTTCTTTCAAAAATACGCATATTAAATATGAATCTATTTCACTGTATACAAGTTGTCGTTACATGCTCTAAAACATTTGTTATGCAAGTGTTGGTCATTCATCTTCAGAAATTGTGGTTATCTTTGTCTAGTAAACCTTTTATGTTAAGCAAAAAAAAATTTGAAAACTTCTGCATATGTTTTCTGGGAAGCACACTTGTTAAATCATTTTTTTTGCTCAGAATTTTAGAATTAGTTCACTTTAGATATGAATTATCACCATAAATGCACTCTTGCTATCAGGCTGCTTACATGAAATTGGGAGTATAAAGTGGATATAAAGTGAGCAGTAAGAAACAGATTATGTTTCAAGTCATTTTAGGATCTTTTTTATGCTGTATCAATGTAAAATGGTGTCTGAGGCATTCAGAATCATAGTTTACGTGTTTGTTATTCTGACCAGTGAAACTCTTGTGAAGTGATTGCTACCTACAGAAGTGGTTAGAATAGAGATCTTTAAAATGACGTTCAACACGTGAAGTGATCTTCAACCTCTCTTCATGTCTGGTCAGCAGTATATTAGTAGACTGTTATCCCAATAAACATCTGGCAGAGTTGCATAGAAGCAATAGGTGGCAAATCCAAGCCTGAAGACTGACATGTTCTGTAAAATATCAGTAAAATTAAAGTAAAACTTAAGATAAACCATTAGTATGATGTACATGAATCCTCGTTACATTATTATACTGTAATACCCGTAAAAACAGCAAGGGGACTTGCTAACGTCTCCTGGTACCATCACCTCTGTTTTCAGAGGCTTTTTCCTCCAGATGGAGTCAGGTTATTTCAAAATAGTTATTTGTGCTTTTTCAGAAAACCACTGTTTTCTCTGCCTACCACAGAAACTTTACTGTTAGTTCTTTAAAGTGACTTGAAAAGAAATTCTCAAACTTCTATGAAAATTATAGTTTTAACAGGCCATCTGCTGTCCTAGAATATCAAGTCATATACATCTTATTTACAAGACGCATATTGAACATATTTTAACATTCTTGCTACAGTTTACCTGCTGAAAATAAGAATTTAATGTGCGCTATGTGCAAATGTTTTTTTTCTCAGGCCAATAGCATGTCTGGTGACTACTTTCTTCCTATAGTTTAAGTGTTCTATAACCTAAAATTTTGCTTTTTATCAAAAGCTGTAACAACCAAAATAGAGATTGAAATTCAGATATATAGGAACAATACATGACAAATACATAGTTCATCTCCTCATATGTTCATAGTACCTATCCTCATTTGATTCAAGACAATTCTCTGGTATTCTGTTCCTTACAAATTAAATTCATGGTGCGTATTGACATATGTCAGATTTATCTGTGGTTAATACTGAAGGCTGATTTTGTTATGACTTAATTTTAAATTATCAATTCTGCCAAAAGGGTTAATCTTAGTTTCACCAGACAATACAGAGAAGGAGAATGTTTCTGCTTAACAAGGTGCCTATAGAAATTACAGTTTTAGTAGCAAATATTGTTCACAGTTAGTAAAATGGTGAACATCACCTTAGTTGCAAATGTGCATCTTCATTACTGTATATGAAATCTTAAAATGGAAATCTGTCATTTAGATTTTTGCATGTGCCCAAATACTTTAAAAACCGCTAAACTACAGTTGTACCAATCAAATGTCACAAGGTTAAGTTACCAAATTAAGTAACATTATAGTAAATCTTTCATTATTTCAGTGTACCAAGTGTATATGCAGTTAAATATTCTGTTTAATGCAAGTGTTTACTCACACCTGAAAGTCTGCAGCTTTCTCAAATTGGCTCTAAATTAGTTCTTGCATGTGTTAAACTATTGCAGTTTGACACATCAAGGTAATTCAGATGAGTAACCCCTTTAAAAAGAGGCATACGAAAAGTAATGGCTGTGACCTTATATTGTCTTACTGTTTGTTGCGATATGTGGTGATAGAACAGCAGCAGTGGGTAAGTATTGGACATTCTATGAAGATATTGTACTTATCCAGAATACAGTTTAATCTGCTTTTATTGCAGGACAGAATTTCTCTGGGTCTTTCTTTGTATAGTTTTCACACAACTGTGTTTCTTGTTGTGGGACTATCTTTGCTGTTTTGGAAGACCTTTCTTCTGTTTTTCATATGTATGTGAGATATGTGTATACACACACATTTTTCTATGCTTGCCTTGACTTTCCTTACCCCTTTTGGATGACTGAACACAGTTCTTGTCTCAGCATGTAGACAATATGTAAATACCCGTATTACATTAGATCAGTCACTTGTGGAATAATTTACTCTGTAAATACACCAGAAAGGTGTGGAGCTCTAAGCACGGCACTGGTCTGCAGCTGTCTTTTCGTGGTGGAATAATACTGATCCTTTCTGGGTGGGTTTTACTGTACTGGGTTGCTTGTATAAGGTTTGTTTTGTCAAAATTAATAATAATGAGCCAATCCTATATAAACTGACACAAACTTTTACTAGTGACAAGATAATTAGTTTGTTGAGAGCTGTTGATATGGCTATTGAAGAACCAAATGTTAAGGAGGGGGGACAGTCCCGCACCACAAAACTTAAAACCTGGATAGATTATATTATGCTGCTACAGTTCAACACGTGACCTTCTGTATTTGACACATTTAAATATATATGTTTATATATTTATGCTACCTTTACAGATAAGCTTTACTCTACAAATATGTAGTTTTCCCATTAATTATTTAAATTATATAAACAGTACTAAATAATACTGGTTTAGAAGCTACATTTGTTTCTCCTGCATAGCCTTGAAAAAGTTCTGTTTACATTATCTCTCTGCATTAGGACAGGAATAGTCCCCTCCCCAATCCAGCTAGACTGCTTAAAGGTGTTAATTCTTCCAGCTGCTTGTTTTCATCCTCTACTCTTTTACCAGTAAAGAAGTCTTTTTGTCTGCAGTTTTTAATATGCTTTGGACAAAACTAGCCTGGTTAGCTCAACTCACCTATTTAAGTTAAATTGGCTGGTTTTGTAACAAACCATATTAGGAGGTGCTCACATGATTTCTTCCTCCGGCAGAGCTGTGGAGATGATAATCTCCAGCAGATGTGTGATAACAAATAGCTTGGGATAGTAATGTCTTCATCTGGCACAGTTGTTAGCAGACCAAATGTCTGTCTGTAGCCCGAGGCTGTGGGCAAACAATTGAACATGATTGAGTTATGGTGAGTTAACAAGTTGCTGCTTGGCAGCTGAACTGCCATAGCTGATCATACGCTCATTGTCTGCCTGCTCCTGTCATGAGGTAAAACGCATTTTCTTAAGTCACCTTTGTAAAATTTTACAAAAACAAGTTCTACCTAAAGATGATTCCCCAGGGCTAAGAGATTCATTTGGTCAGCAATGGAGACAGTGTTGAACGGTATCTTGCTGAGCTGCTGCAACATGATTTTGAACGTGTGATTATATTGTTAAATATATGGGGGACCTACATCATACAACTGTCTGCCTGTCTCTTAATATTTAATGTATTTATCCTCACAATACCCTTATGAAATTAGGAAGTACTTTCATCCTCATTTGAAAAAATAACGAGAATACTTAAGCAACTTAATATTTTGCCTTTGGTCATACAGTCGATGCCATAACCAGTTAATTTGTGCTGTAATCTAGAAGCAACAGAATTGCAGATTGGGAAAACAGCAGACTACTGAGTAAGATAAACTTGTGTAATTATTTCCTTTACTGTACATAATGGTCTTGTGTCATATTTCTTTTACAGTGTGTTCCTGTTAATCATAGAATCATAGCATGGTTTGAGTTGGAAGGGCCCTTAAAGATCACCTAGTTCTAACCCCCCTGCCATGGGCAGGGATACCTTCCACTAGGTATCATTAATTATTTTATCTACATATTTATTTTTTCTTACTGTACTATAAGTAGAATTTATGACACATGCATGAATTGAGAAACTGAAAAGAGAATAGTGCCCAAATTTTCACCGCTTACCAATTTTGGATGTATCTTGATAATTCTCTGTTGGCTTTTCACACTCAAATGCTCCCCCAGAGACCTTTAAAAAAAAAAAAAAAGCTATTTGTAATTCTTATGCAGTTCAGTCCTGTCTTGAAAGAAGGCTAAGTCGTACTCATAAAAGGGATTTTATGGTGGAGCAGAATGAGACAAGTTAGGATTCAAATAGCTAACGGATCCTGTGTTAACAGTCAATGTAGCAGCAGCTTAGTATCAACTAACTAGCCACTTCTTGCGGCTGCAAAGTAGACCATACCTTGAGGTGGAGGTAGTACCCTGATATTTCTTTAAAAATCAGCAGGAGCCACCTACTTATCCATTGGTATAACATGACAGGAGGACTGTGTGCCAGTCATCCAGTGGTCACCTGTTGCTGCTCTATTTTGAGCTGGCAAGAAGTCTTTGAAGTCTTGTCCGGCTGTGGTGAACAGCACAGATTGAAATACGGGTCTTTACACATGTGGAGGAGACATTCAGGAAAGCAGACTCTGGAAGCAGTACGAGAAGAGTTATGTAAAGGAAGTATGTCAGATGCTACTAAATGGTGGTAAGTGTCAATAAAACCCCAGAACATTAGTTGTAACTTCCCCATGCTTTCTGCAACTGTCTCTTTCCCTCCTTTCTCTAGTTGTTCTCAATCCAGTTTAAATATGTGCCTTGTGTCAGTATAAGAGGATTACTCTCAAGTATTTTCACTTTTTGTAGCTAACGGTATTCTCTATGAATCAGTATTTAAAGAAAGCTCCTAAGAGAAAAATGACACCAAACCTGATGAGAGCTTTTCAAAAGTGTGTATTATTGCTTTGGTTATAAATACAAGGGAAACCCCTGTTTGTTCATTTTCATCTGATGATATGGATCATGGTACTTTTTTACACAGATGTGACAAATAGTATTACAGCTGCTCTTTATTTGATCTTCTAAAGAGACAAAGATGTGCAAGGATTCTGTCTGCTCCCTCTTTCCCACCGTGTCATCTGTTGTTTGGGAAAGAGTCCTAATTTGCAGCAGATACAAAACTATTTGTCGAGTTGCAGGTTTGCCAAAAATAAATGAAACCATTAATTACTACATTTTTTGAGCAGCTGTTAATGGATTGGGATAAGAAAACTGTACATTAGACTACTGGTTAATTACAAGAACTGTAATTGTTTAATGTGGCTTTTGTGGAATGAAATTACAATACCAGAGGAGGTAAATTCATCCAGTTTTTGAAAATTATACATGAAAACATGCACATACTTACACTGCAGTAAAGCTAAGGAATGCATAGCTATTTTACTAGGTGATTCACTTCTGAGATTGCATGAACACATATTCTCAACAAAAATACTTTAAAAGAAAGTAATATTTAAACACACCTTTTAATTCAAGTGTAAAATTATTAAAGGTACTAAGTTAATATCTCGTAACCCCAGAGCTAATAATGCAGGAGATTCAGATATAACATTAAAATCCAAATGTGTTTACATCATTAGAAATTAACAACTAAGCAGTTTTATCTCCTCTTCGGAGTGCCATGAAGCAGTAACTGTACTGTTATGATTGGTGCTTAATAATATTTGCAGTTCCAGATTAAATTATGTGAATGTTTGAGGACACATTGCTTTCCTCCCTTGCTGTCACCCTCGGGGACAACATTATTCCATCAGTTTGGTATTTTTCTTCTCCAGGAAGAAGAAAAGATGGTGCCATTTTGGAAGAGAGCAATTCGTGATTGAGTTTTCTATATTATGGCCTTATTTTTAAAGTCCCAAAAGATTTTTATTTGGGAGAGGCGGACAGGGTGACAACAGTTTGATTGTTATTTCAAAATGTAGCCAGTGTGTGATGCTTTAATTTTATGGCAATCTTCAAGCCTCGGTAGTCCTTCATGGATAGATTTAAAGTATCCATTGATTAAATGAGCATTAGTCACTAAGTGTCTTAAAAGTATCATATTTTAACTCAACTTCCATAATGAGAACATTTGCAGAAATAGCAGAAATTTTGAAGAGACAGTGCTCTGTTTTGAAAATACATCATTCCGTGTGATCTGAGTAGTTTCATTGCATCTTTAATGCAAAACTAATTAAGTACAAAACCACAAGACAAATTTCGTTGTTATTGCAATAAAATCTAATCTACTTTATAATATTGTACAGAAATAAGCTGCTAAATGATACTGAAAATTTGTCATTTAAAATTGAATTCCAGGTACACATGAGTATGTTAACTAACAGGAAGTCAGTAAGGCCTGACTTTAAAAAATATCTATAACAAAAAAATCAGATAGTCTCTAGAAATCGAGTACTTCTGATCCTCCTGATGTACCATCTGGATTGAATTTTCCCCTGAATGAATTGATAGCAAATTTCTCACTTTCCAGTACCCGAATTTTAGCACATGGTATGCTTGTTTCTCACACTCAACTGCATTAGACACTCTCTCTCTTCTTCTGCTCGAGCTCATGCTCCAGAGCTCAAGCTTTGCTTGTTTCATCTTACCTGTTAAAATGCTAATGGCATAAAGATAAAGTTAATTTGGGCTTCAGAGGTGTGAAGACCCTTCCTGCTGTTTAAGGTCTGAGCAGGAGCCATGCACAGTAGCTTGCACTGTAGTTCCACAAACTGTTTAACTGTTGTTAAGCAGCATTGCAATCAAAAGAGGTTATTTTGCAGTCTGTTTTTCCACCACTCAATTGTCCCAGCATCTCCCCTGCCACGAGAAATTTGGATCTACTCTGTTTGGTTCACCACACAGGCACATGAAAGCTGCATACCACAAACGTAAGGATGAATAGCCATGTGTGAAGGAAGGGTTGGTTTGCCTCTCTCTGTTCTTACTGTAAATTAAACTGTTTGTGCAATTTTTACATCCAGTTCCTACTAATCTTGAAGGGATCCCTGAATCGCATGTACGTAAAGCAGCATCCAGTGGTGCACATTCACTAAAATTCTGAGGCGTAGACACACTGACTTCTATTCAGACTGTAGGTTTTGTGTAAGGAGAAAAAGAGTTTAGAAGAAAATTTCAGTAGTTTGTTTCAAATTACATAAAATTTTCATGTTTATTTTCTTTGTTGATATTTTTAAATTGTGATCGTTTATTGTAACTACATTTCAGCGTAGCTGGAAACTAACACTCAGTAACTGTCCTAGCCAAAAGGAAGCAAAGGACACTGTTCAGCTTGCTGGTTTTTGGATTTTGCAATTAGTTTTGCCATTCTTCTGTTACTTCATATACATATTTTTAGAAGTCTTGATATTGCTAGTTAATAATACAGAGCAGAAGGACATAAGTGAAGTTTTTGCTATAAAATAATTTTGAAACTAAAATGGACCAAAACAAACAAAGTCAATGTTTCTTTAACTTTCTCTTACCTGCTCTCCTTTGTTATTAGAAAGTCAAATTTTGCATTCACTCCTACACACACAGACCCCTTGTACTCAATGGAGTTGCATGACAGTTACTGAGAGGAATAGGTGCAGAGTGTTTGGAAGCATAATTTGCTTAATGTTCAGTCTCAGCTTTAATGACTTCCCCCTCTCCCCCCATCCCAACTTGCATACAATTATATCTTTGTTTATCTGATTGACTGAATTATAACTGTAGTATCTTGGCCAGACAATAGGACTGTTTGAAGAGTTGTTTCTCAAGCATAGTATTAAAAAATAGGGAAGTGAAAGGGACTATGGAGGAGAATGATATTGGGGTCCAGCTACAGAGCACTTACTTTCTTGGAACCGATTGGAAGACAGTAGGTTAAGGACTGACCACAATGGATGTAATATGACAAAAAGCTTCTGGATCACTGGTCCAGGTCTAGGTCTGAATGACTGGTTAAAAATCATTACATTGTGCTGGCTGTTTACCTACATTAGTTGAATTATTGGTCTTATAGTGAACTAAATTCATTCCAGTTAGCCATGCTTGCTCACCTTCCCAGCACGGAGGTAAAGAAAGAATTTGACATACAGGCAGAGTGTTGAGTGCTTCCAACCTGATTAGACATTTTCCTTCTTCCATTTTTGAGCTACTATATTAGATATTTGGATTTTTAGTGTTGCTGCTTCTTCTATACGTTTTAAAAGCAAAGGATTTTGAATGTGATGCTAAAGTTTGCAGTAATTCAACCTAACTCTGTATAAGTGTAACCCAGAACTTTAAGATGTGTTTTTTAAAGTCTTTTCAACAAAATACATTTGTCCTGCACTAAGTTTATTTAGTGACTGTCATACTTAGTAAACAAATATGTATCCAGAAATATCTGGAAGAAATAGTGTCGCTGAGTAAGCTGTCGAGTCCTTCTGTTGAAGTATCTGTTCAAGCCCATGGTTACTGCTCAAGTCATAATGATATTTTCCAAATCACTTCATAGCTGGATCAGGGCCCATATCTCTTGGATACCAGCAATGTTGTCGCAAGATGAAGAAGAAACCAAAGAATATATACTTTAGAATTTGTGAAACAATATTGTCCTTTAACAGGATGGCTTTCTATTACTGCAGCCTATTTTCTAACTATGTTTCACCATTACACGAATATGAACATTGTTTTTATCAGGTGCTGCTTGACACAAAACAATAATGGAACTTGCTGTCAAAATATATAGAAATATTATCAATTAATATTAAATTTATATTCTGAATGAGTATAAATACTCATGTCCTGTCTTGAAAATGTGAAATCATGGCATTTGTTGGAAAAAACCTAAGTTTCAGCTATTTAATTTTTAACAGAAGTGGATTTTTTGGTTTTATTCCCTCAGTGTTCCTTGGTGACTTGTTTGTACACCAAGATATTGGTTTGGATTTGCCTTTGTGTAATTCATATACTTTTGATCAATTCCAACTCATGCCCAATTATATTACACTAAATTAACATAATTCAACAGATGTTGATATTTAAATGTTTTCTGGCATTCACATCTTGGACAGCTGTCTTAGAGCTTAGGGAAAAGGCAAACATTTAGAGTTAAATGCTGAACATATGCTTAAATTACTAATTAGAAACAAGAAAAAACAATGCATTATCCTTTCTGAGGGCAGTAGGCCTCTACTGCAGAATATTTTTTTTTTTAGAGACTCAGTTCACAAATAAATTACATAAGTGACTTGAGATTGGGTGTCAAAACATATGTAGTCATGTAAGTTTTTATTTTCCATTGTGTTTGCTCAAATTATGCCAGCGTGGAGATGAATCTGTAGATTTGTAGAGTTCAGGTAAATTCTGGACGACTGCTGTGTCCGAATGAGACTTGAAAGTGCTGAAAAAGATAACAGAAAGGAACATATTAGGATATAGTATTAGATGATGAGGTAATCTGATGGGGCCAGGGGAAGATTGTATTCTTCTCAAAATAGGGTTGCACTAGGACTTTCAATAATACAGGAATGTCACCCTTATGTTTAAAGTTATGTTGTGAACAGATTGGCATAGTATGAAAGGAGTTTGATAGAGCTGCATGGTTTTATCACATCTGTTTAAGATTTAATAAAAGGAAAATAAAGTGCATAGCTCTTCTGGTCAATGTAATGGTTTTTGCAGTTGTGGAGGCAGTTGAAGCAATCTGTTGTATAGATGATGTCATTCTTTAGACAAGTCTGAAGAAAAGCTTTACTGTTTGTAAAGGATGTGGAGGAATCAAGTGTGGAACTGATTTCACCTGAATGGTGTCTGAGAAAAGTGATACCAAGAAGAAATGCATATTCATCTTCATAAGCATTAAAAATTAATACATATGCTGCATATACACTGTATTTCATTATTATATTGGCAGTTCTTTAGCGCTGAATAAAAATTTTCTGTAAAGACTTTTAACGTGTTTTGGTCGACAAGACTAATTTGCAGCAGTACTGGTCTACCACTCCTAGCCAAGAGAGAAATCCTTTTAATACTGTCAGCGCTCCAGTGCTGGATGGGATGAGGGTGGTTCTTTCCACAGCTTGCAGAAAGTTAGCATGAGGGAGTATTTATGAATTATTTCACACATTAAAAACAAAAGAAAACTAGAGAAAGAGATTTTTAAGTTTCTAATTTCCAGGAATCTTGTCTACTGATACTATGTATCACCAATGCTGCTTTCACAGGTTCCATAAAAGCCATGAAATTCTTCTAATTCACTGAGAGGATTTGATGGATGTAGAGGGAGACCCTATGTACAGCCTGAGCATAGGATCTCAGTGTCCCATTAGCAAAAGTATATTTTTTTCTGGAAAAAAAGGCTCAGGTGAGGAAATGTTCACCAAGAATGCAGCTGACACAGCAGCTTTGGTGTAGCCTCTGAAAAGTGTTCTGGCATTTAATACACTGAATGCCAAGGTTGCCAGCAGGCACGCGTGCATGTGATGTGTTTCTGTAACAAATAACAAAATAGATTTCAGACGTTGATTTGACCTAAAGCTGGGTAAATTTGTACTGAGTAAGGTTTATCTCAAATGTTCTTAAAAAACAATCCAGCAATGTTTTGTTAAGCTTGCCCTATACCATAATATTAAGATGCAGAGTCCAAATCTTCATTGTTGAAGCAACTGTTTTGTTCACTGTTACCTGTCTTCACCTACTCCCCGGGAATGTTGACCTCAAAGTGGTGTCCTGTGCATCTACTGGAAGTGCACATGCACTATGCATATTTTAGAGTGAAAGAGTGTGGGTACCTTCTTCAGAATGCACAAGGTGCCATCCCTCTCTAATTGTCCATGGGGCACATGCATTACGGCATATGTTACTCTTCTCTGGGTATTCAAATGGAGACCAGAGGCTGTGTCCGTGTTTTGGCCAGGCTGTGTGCTACAAGGGAAAGAGGAAATCTTTCCATATAAAATTCCTTAGCCATTGCTTTTCATATATTTTTCCTCAAAAACAAACATACCTTGCATATTTCAGTGTAATATTGTCAAATCATCATGCATCTTTTCTGTGGTTATATTGAGATACATGCCAGAGGCAAAGATAAGAAGTATTCATTATACCTAGATAATACAGAATAGTCTTCCCAAATTTACAGTACCAATTGCTTACTACTTGTATTTGATGTGATACCCTTCAAGTAAGCCCATGCTTCTGGAGACTCAGTGAAATAGAAGTGTAGAGTTTTGTGTTCATCTTACCTAATTAGCTGATAGGGTGATGGGACATTTAGAAATACATATATAACAGGTTTTTAATGGTGTTTACCTCTAAATTGATCATAAACTGTTCCATGGACTTGGATGCTCTTGAAGCCATTGTCTGCCACTTGTATAGTTTTAGAAAGGTACAGTAAGAGTTAAAGTTCATCTAGACTCTCTTCTTTAAGCAGTGCTAATGGATGCAGTTCCGTTGGCCACCAGATAGAGCAGTGTCTGCATTTTAAGCCATGTAATAAATGAGATAACCTGTACTACAGGTCCATTCTGTGTGACGATGTGAGAACCATTTCTGTGATATTTTTATGCAAAAGGTACTTAAATAGTGGGAGGTTTGCTCAGATTATTCTTTGATTTTATAAAGTTGAGCTGTTCCACACATTCTGGGTTTTTTAATCATTTTATTAGCTTGCTTCTCTGTTATGCAACTGAGTTAGTTTTTTTCATTTTTAACTGCTGCTGTGAACATTGCTTCATGCACTCCCTACTCAGTTTCAGTTTATAAGAAATTGTCCAGTCATTTCAAGTGAGTCGTGGTCCTCACTGCATTCTCTCTTCAATCATATCCATATTCATATCTATTTCATATCTATATTTTAAGACTGAGAACTGACAGTTTCAGTTGCATTTCCCCTTCAAAATAATCCCTCAAAGTCCTTTCTAAAATGCAAACCAGTCAACTCTTGCCTTATTGTAATCTCTTGTGAAAGGAGTTCGCTTACAAACTTTTATCAAGCCTCTTCATTAGCTGAAGCATTCAGTGGTGATAAACTTAAAGAGTTCTACAGCCATCTGCAGGAATGCGTGGATACTGTGGCAGAATGGTGTGTCACTCTTTGCTGTGGATTTGTTCCTCAGGTGAGAGAGATGCTAATTGGAATATAATGGATAGCAAGTATTGATCATACCAAGTCATCCAATTGTAAAATAGAAATCAGTGTTCTTGAAAACATTATTACATCACAACAATATGCTGCATAGGATTTTCCAAGTTAGAGTACAGAAATTTAATAGTGTTAAACAAAAACCACACACTCTTCCACATCTGCCCTTGTTAGTAATCAGTACTTTTATGCATTTTTGACACAAACAGAACATAAAACCATCACCTCCATTACTTACAAGCAATCTTAGCAATGTCGTAGTGTCATCTGCTAAGTGGTTTGACAGTAAATATACTAAGGGACAAAATTAAGTTTGCCTTCGATGATGTTGTAACCGTCGGCACAATTACAGTGCACCAACAAAAGCGACTGCACTGATATCAAATAAAGCATTGCAGCTTGCAAGGAAAGTGACAGCTGCTAACGGCAGACAGACAAAGTAAAGTGATGAACAGACATGTTGTTACAATGAGACATTTAAAATAAACCTGCAAACATTTTGTATTTAATACACTAGCACCCAGAGTTCCCCCAAGTGAGATGACGGCCTCGCTAGTTTAGGCCGTTGTACTAGCACGTATGAAGCTATCTGCTATATAAGACTGTCTTCATTGCATCTCTCTGAAGAGACTGTGGAATAATTACTGTATCTGAATAGCATTTTTTAATTTGGGGGGAAAGGGGATTTTTGCATTTTGGTGGGGCTTTAGGGCTTGGTTTTGTTTTGTTTACACATGGGATGATAGTGATTACAGAAACATCTAATAAACCAGAGAGCTAGTACTCGCATTCAGGAGTATCTGTTGTCCTACACCCATTTTATTGTATTATCCTTCTCAGTGACTGGACTGGTGAACCTAGAACTCTGATAGCGACAAAGGTGATAACTACTAGTGAGTTAAGAACCACTTTGTGTGCTTGGTTGCTTAGAAGGTGGATTGCAATTAAAGCAGTGCAGCTGTAGGTTCCCCCACAGAACAAAATGTTTATTTGGGGAATGTAACCAAATGGTCCATTGGCTGCAAAGGTCAGGGTAGATAAAAATCTGACATCGCCTATTACAAATGTCTTGGAGAGGTGAACATGTGTAACTGTAGAAAAGGCACTCATCAGAAATATTTGCTTATTGAGCTATGAAAATTACAGAAAAAGAAGTTATGTTGTGTAGGCACGGATAGAAATGTTTGGGGAGCTTAGAGAGACAATTCTAGGCGTGCTAGCATAGTAAGGACAATTACGATGAAAAAAGAAATGATAGGGAGACTGCAACTATTTAAGAAGGAGATAACGAAATTTCTGTCAGAGTGTTTGTCACAAGAATGCATGGAGGCTTGTGAATTGCTTTACATGTCATTGCTTCTATAAAAGTATTTGCTGTAGAAAAACTATTTTTTATTGTGTTTATTATTTATTATTTCAGTAGCTTTTTTTGTTGTTACTGCCTTCCCAGTCTGTCTTCATTTTTGTGGCTCTTATTTAACACGTAGAAAGGAGAATCTAAACACCGTGCGCAAGATGAAAAATGAATAAAAATTGACAGCGGCTTTTCCAATGTTTTTGTTTAATACATCGAGGCATGACACAACAACAACAACAACAACAACAAAATTCTTGGCGTGCTAGTGTAAGTTCACACCAGCCTGGCTTTTGCAGCCCTCTTATTTCCCTCTGCCACAACTTTGCCTCTGCTGTGACACTTGCAGGCCTGCTTGGCCGCGGTGCAGCTGATGCCCTGTCCATGCTCATATTTTTCTTATTGACAGTGAGTGTTCTTGCCAAACGCCAGGGACCATAGTCACATCTGTTTGTCTCCCAAGCTTGTCTGAGGCTGCTTGGGAACACTTTTTATCCAGAGGGCAGCTTTAACTAGGCCTAATACTCTGAAAAGCCTCTATTTGTAAATGCATACAATGAGGCGACAAGTTCTTGTTGTCTTTCCTTAAAAATTATTCCATTTGACACTGCTTGCTCCAGTCCCTGTCACCAGCACGTCAAAAGCCAAGTTTTCAGGCAAGGTGGTCTTAACAAGTTTTATTTTTTCCCTAATAAAATGCCTAGCTTCCCTCCAGAGCACTATTTATAAATGATAGCTGGAAGCAAGCTAAGGGTAAGTAGAGAGAAGTCAGGCAAATAGCTTTCTTCCTTTCTGTAATCTGCGCTCTTCTGATTTAATGCTAAGAAACATAATGCTGAACTTAGCCTGATTGAGGGTCAGAGTTCTCCCTACTTTATAATATTATAATACCTCCATTACAAGCATTTCAAAATGTACTGTGCAGCTTCAGAATACTACCTCATGTTGTCTAACCTGCCAGTTCCAGGGCAGTGATAGTTCTTTCTTGTCTCTTCCTCTTAACAATAAAAAAAAAACAAAAAAAAAAAAAAAAAAAAAAAAGCTTTTTGCTGTGATCTACATTGACAGTGCATATCAAATGTTAAGACCTGGTGAAAGCAAATGATGCTTTAGAATCACGAGTTAGCTTAATGTTTGATGTAAGTGGCCATAAAACTGGGCTTGACAAAGCTTAATTGGTGCTCTAGCATATTGTTATTTATTTGTGGTGTACAGAATTTTCGACAACAACAAAGAAATACCCACACTCACCTTGGCTGGTGATTGGGTTGTTGTGCTCGGCAAAGGCGAATGATTCATTTATGCTGAAGGAACAAGGCTGCCTTTCAGACGTTCATTGATTTTAAATTAAAAAGTAACTGCTATGTTCTACATGAAGGGTGACAACAATAACAAAGTAGTTCTTACTTAGTGTTATTTGTTGCAACTCCATTCGGTGTGCCTGGAGGAAAAGTGGGGAGACCCCAGTACCATAATCTTACAGATCAATAATCTAGATATCTCAATGTAGTGTAACAGATAATCAATTCTGGGTAAAATAACTCAAATGCTGCTAGCTGTTACTGCTGTGGCTCAGGTCTTCAGGTTCAATTGCCTGACTTTATTAATTTTTATCTTTCATCCTACTTGTATTCCTGGAGACTTTCTCCCTTTTTCATTCAGAAGAGGAAACTGAGCGTTGCACGCTGTTTAACATATAATTTACCACACAACTTATTCTGCAAGTTTAATATCAATGTTAAATATTGATGTATTGATGATTAAACATCCCTTATTTTTTTCTAATAATTGTTTCCCCATATTGTATTTAAATGTTAATTTTCTTCATTATACAATCAATTATGAAAGGGTTACACATCTTGATTTCTTTCTAAATTTAAAAATGAAATTTATCACAACGTTAATATACTAGTTCAACTGTGTTCCATTTCTGGATGTTAAAATAGGACACAATTTCAACTTAGAAGAATTGCAAGGAAAACATCTGTTTTAAAACAAAGAGAATTAAATAAGTGTTGAAATAGGGGTTCACTAGGTGAAGCTAGAGTGTACTTATGTGTGAGACTTAAATTTCTTGAAATATTTTACTATTTAAATAAAAGCACTGTGGTATTTGTTAATTTACTGTAACTTTTTAGAAGAAGTGTGTAGAGGATTGTACATTGTCATCTTTTTCATCAAGCTGTTGTTGTCACTTTTTTACATTATTGAGCAGATCTGAGGTCTCTCAACATTATATGGCCATTTGTTATTCATTAGAAGCAGCACAGCTTTAAAAAGTTTATAAATGCAGTAAAGGATAAGTCATATATCCACACTGAAACCAGATCCCGTGAGTGACAGAGTGTTACTATGCTACAGTAGACTGTCAGGCGCAATTTTCAGCTCGTAATTTTGTCAAAATACACTATACTTCTGTGGTAAGAATCACAGTTCTCAGTAACAGTTATGGAGACATATTAAAATTGTGGAGTTTAGAAATTACTGCGTTTTCCCCCCTTCTGTTCTAGGTCTTTCCAAAAAAATTGACAGCTACATATATTCCATTCTACAGGCCCTGTACATTACTTTAAGAAGAATAATAACTATAATTGTCCTTTAAGGTTATATCCCAAATTTACCCTTTTCTGTGGTACCTGATTTCTAATAGCTGGCTTTAATGCAATAAGATTTGCTTGTTTGCCATCCTCTGCAACTCCACCAATTTTCCAGTCTCCAAGTGTAAGCTCGTAATTGTTTAATGAGTATACCAGATAGTATGCTTCCATGTTCTCATTCTCACAACTTGCCAATGAATTAGAAAAGGACAAATTGCTGTGCTACAAGTTTATTTCATGCACCTTTGAGGAGTTTACTGTTTCATGTTTTCTCATTCATTCTTCATCTTACCTTAAAAAAATTGATAATACTTTTCATGTAATAAATGTTGTCCTGACAGTCAGGCGTTACTAGCCAATTGATAACCTACCAACACTATTGTGATCTCTTTAGATAATTAATCTTAGCTATTTTCCTGTCAGGAGCAATAGTGGTTTTGTTTTATGTTGAGCTAGAAAGATTGCCAGTTTTGAAAATTAAAAAGCATTCCCTTTATATTATTCATTCCAGTAACAATTTATGATGCTGCATTTAGATACTGAGCGCTTGTCAACAAACATAATTATGCTTCGATATAAACAAGATTGGTGGCTTCACTGTGCAGCTTCATCTTGGTTGAGAATGTTTTGATGTAGGTTCAGATTATACAAGCTGTGTACTTATGTGGCGGTTTTCCTCCTTTGTTAATAGTTTTCTCCTATAATTACTTGCAGGCAAACCAGTGTACATTTAGGATCATTGTGCATGGGAGACATCAAACGGAGAAGGAAAGCTGCTCCCCTGCCAGGACCCACAGGTAACCAATTTCCCTGGGACAGAACACAAAACACAAGATGTTAAATCTCTAAATACAAAGCAGTAGGTCAGTGACCTGGGAAAATGCTTGATAAATTCAGTGACTTCCCATATAACTTCAGATATGTCCTATCCTTATTTATTAATAGAGATTAAGAAATAAATAAGCTCTCTTAATTCTCCCTCAGACATTTCCAATTTCTAGTCCTTTGTAGCACAGCACTTCTTTAAAGAGAATAAATCTTTTTTCATATACTGAGAATCATAGACAGTAAAGATTACTGCTTATGCTTCAAGCGTTACAAGGTAGAAGACACGAGGTATCTTTTTTCTGTGAGGAATGCATATGAATACTATAAATACCCTGCACAATAAAGATAGGATGTGAATTCTTGGGCAAACAATTGAAAATGTGGAGATAAGGCTGTGAAACACTACTTTAAAATTAGTGCTGTAGATTAAATAAGAAGCACTTGCAAGCACATTTCTGAAAGATTTTTACAGATGCGAGGTCACAACCATTGGATGCATTTTGCTGATGTCACAGCTGTGAAATGACTTTTTCAATACTTAGCAGTGATTTATAGGACTCTCATCAGTTTGTTGTATTAATTATATATGTGCGTACTGGAAGGATTAGATTGTGTGTGTGTGCCTGTCTGAGGCTTTTTATATATTGCTAATATGGAAATCTGGATTGCATGTCCTAGTCATATATCAATTACTATAGCAACACATGCAACACATACAGTTCTTCAAATATATTCTAAATAGATGTCTTTAGAGAAGCCTAATATTTGTATTCCGAGTGAATTCCCCCTCCTGAAACTTCTTTGTTTCAAACCTCAGTGGCTGAAACAGACCAAGAATAATATTAAAAATGTTATAAAAGCACCTTAGTGGCAGCAGTATGGAAAAAGAGAATGTATGGGTCAGCTTCTAAGACTCTGAACATATGTGAAGTGAGAAAGAAAAATACTTAATGGCTGAAGAGAGAATAATATAATTATTTCTACAAGGTGATTTTCACTTCACAACTTTCAAGTACTAGACGATGTCATTTTGTACTGAGAGGGTATGAAGTATCATGAAATTAATTTTATTACTCATTTTACCTTTGGCTTTCCGTGTTCAGTATTTTATTTTACAAGCTGGCTCTTCTGACTAACTTTGCAAAGCCAATATTTTGATACTAAGGCAAATGTATTATGTGGTCATTCAATGTTACATATCTATATATTCACAATTTGAGAGATTGTTTTGCACCCAAAATTTGCCTTTACATGGAGAGCAACAGAGAATAATGGTGGATAAAGGTATCATATGAGATGCCTTTTAACTAATGTGTGTTTCAAGGTAAACTTTTCAATTTTGTTCTGGGCAGGAGGACTGAGAAATTTTTCTGTGGTTGTATAAAAGTTTTTTTCTGCATTTAATCATTGCAAATTTTTAAGCAAATAGAAAGTTTGGCAAACTTTGAGTACATATGTGTAGGTAATGTATAATATTTTATAAATTATTACAGTTGTCTCAAAGGCTAACCTTCATACAGATAACTTGTTTATCCATCACAGGCCTTGTTTGTTTGTCAGTATTTCATACCATCTTATGAAAGAAAGAGTTTCCTTTTAGAATGGTAATACATTTGAAAATTTGGATTAAAATGAAAGATCGCTACTTGATTATTCTTCCTTCAGTAGTTTTAGTTAGCTAGGATACAGGAACAGAAGGACTAGATTTTATGTAGAATAATTTGTAAACTTTTTTTCTTGAAAGAAAGAAAGGGCAAATTTGTATATTCATATGAACAAAAGTTGGAAATGAAAAGAAGCATTCTCCTAATAATTGTCCATATTTAACATCATAGTGAAACCTGAAAGGCTGTCTGTAAATGAGTCATTAACTGCAAATGTTTTCTTGAGCTATATATGCTGCAAATTAGCAAAGTTTCACCTAATATGAGCCAATCCATTGAAAAAAGTATTTGCAAAATTCTTGTCCGCATTTTTTGAATAAATTAAATTGGTAAATTAATTCTTGTAGCACTATGCACAGTGTTGAAAATGGCCATTTATATGTTTAGGTTCAGTAGTACTGAAGATAATGACCGGTGATCCCAATGAAGTACCGAAACACATTCTCTGGTTTTGAGTCTCACAAGGGTAGCACCTGCTACTTTCAGACACCTTACAAAGCCAGAGACTTCTGTAGCAAGCAGTGTTATTGGTTAAACATTTATTAATTGTGACAAGAACACCCAATTTATTTCAGTACTCCGGCTTATTTACTGCTCTTTCACCTTTGTATTTTGTATTGAAAAAGTAAAATGAATATTGATAGAGTTAGATATTGATTTCTAAATTTATAGCCTGTTCTCAGCTTGGAGTCAAAGTCACATACCAATAGGTTTGTGTATATTAGTAACAAAGGATGTAGATTTACTTGTACAGCAATGAGAAACTATTGAAGCAAGAAAGTTTGAGCAGCATGGAGCATTTTATAGTTTCAAAAATGTCATTTGTAAAGGTGAAGAAAAGCTGTGTTGAAAAGCAGTGAAGAAAATGGGAGATAATATACATATGGATTGTTAGGAGCTGACAGTACTGAGACAGGAGTGTCCTATTCTGCTTTTTTTTACTAAGATAAATTTGCTGGTTTGTGGATGCTTGATATAGCTCCATCTGTGTGATACTGAACCTGGACAGTTAATTAGTTTATCAACTAAAAAAAGATACTAATAAAAATTGTTTACTTCCTATGATTTCTTTTAAGAATTAGGTGTTGTACATTATAGGTACCTAGTTTTTTGCACAGCTTCTTCCGTGAAACCGATATTATTTCAGTGATTCTAGTCAGATTGGGACCAGGTCATTCTCAATGACTTTATGCCCTCTCTGACTACCTGAGTGGTAGAGCTATCTCATATGACACCCTGACATATTTCATTGCAGCAATACAGTGCCCTCAAGTTTGTATAAAAACCTCTTCAGACAAACTAATATATTATCATGGAAATAGCTCTACCAAAACTGGGTCCAGTATTAATGAAAATAATAACAGAACAACAACAAAAGAATTTGTATGCAAGAGAAAGGACATTCTCTGCAAAGTATTGTTACTACTTGAAACACATGAATTGGGAATGTTTACAGTAATTTCAGTCTTAGATTACCTAGTTTAAGTCTCCTATCAAACCAGTAGATGCTACAGAATTTTAGATGCCATGTTTATACTCTGAATATGCATCTACCCTAGTTCCTTTCCTAATGACTGTCTGTCATCTTCTGTACAAGACATTTCTCAATCAGCTCCTGTTAAATCCCTAAGACTTTTTAGATTCTTTTTCTTTTTTCTTTTTTTTAATAAGAAACCTCTAAATCTTAAATGTTGGGGAAAAAAATCATCAAACTGTTTCACATCTGCAGGATGTTAAGTTAATTTACAGAATGTAGAAAGTTTGATGCAGAACAAAAGTTTTACTTGTGTGCCTTGTAAATAGCCATTTATTTCTACGTGAAAACAATATTTTTGCTCCGGTCTTTACATAGCACGGTTTACAGTTTGGAGCAGTGTTGAAAACCTGCAAAAACTAATTTTAAAAAGAGAAAGCTATTTTGTACTTAAAATATATAGACTATGCATATAAAATATATAAATTATTATGCATGTTATGGGCACTTTAATACTTAAATTTTGCAAAAGCAAATTTCAGATGTCATTTTCTTTATCTAGTTGGCATGTTGCATGCTACACTTCAGGCTGGTACTGATTGAAATGACCAAGTTAAAAGTCTCATTTTAAAGAATGTGTTTTAATGAAAAATGTGACAGATTCTTAATTACAGCAGAAATACTGAGCACTGCTATAATGCCATCATGACTCACTTTAACAAGGTAATCAAAAGGGTACATGTTTTCATTCCTTTTTAAAAATTGCCAATGGAACAGCTAAGCAAACTATTTTGCTGATGCTTAATATGTCAGTGATTAAAAATCAGACCTGAATATCTGCAGTACCAAAATGATGATTTGAAAAAGATTGTGATTACACTGTGATAACAGAGGTGGCTGAGGCTAAGTTTTTGGTGAAGGTCAACTTAGTGAGATAGTTGCAGAGAAAGGGTAGACTTTTGTGTACTTGAGTGAACTGGCAGTAAATTTCCAAAACTCTAGACAAACTATTATACGCCGGCTTTCTTTTTAGCTTGATTCACTGCTTTTCTATCTAGGAAAACATACAACTCCATCGATAGAAAACCCTTGCTACAGGGCAATACAACATTGGCATGTGTTGTGAACACTTCCCTTATTGCGTTGCGCCATTTCTTATCCTTAGTCTACGAAAGTTCTTTCTGGAGTACACAGTGTATCTGCTTCATTGTCCGGCCTATGGATACTCTTTTTTGTTTTGTTGGTTTCTGCAGCAGATTAAATTTTAGGGACTCCTTTCTGTTTCTTTTTTTTTTCTCCTACCATATTGTCTCACTAAATCAGTTCAAAAATTAAAAGATCACAGAGTGCCATCCAGTATTGGAAACTGCTGTCATTTCAGAGCAAAAGACTTTTCATGTTGAGCTTGAGGTCATTGGTTCAGGCGGGGCCCCTTACGATAAACACCAGAGTCAACAAGGAGAGTTCAGCAACAAACTTCAGAAGAAAAGATCCTCAATGCAACAAGAACCAAGCTTATACTGAGAATTTGCTGATGGGTTCCTTGTGATCTAGAGAGAGGACAATGTTCTTCAGGCTGTACACATAGCCAATTAAAGTCAAGGAGAAACCTTCAGGTTGATAGAAGATGACTGTACCTGTCTTTTCTAAATGCTGTTGTCTTCTGAAATGTGGAAGCTTCAAAAATAATTCCCCAAATTACTCTGGGAGTCTTTCCTTAAGGTATTTGTTTCTGGTTGTTGAAAGCATTCAAATTGCCTCCACTGGGAGTTGGACTCGATGATCCTTATGGATCCCTTCCAACTTGAGTGTCATGGTTTAACCCCAGCCAGCAGCTAAGCACCACACAGCCGCTCACTCACTCCCCACCCACCCACCCAGTGGGATGGGGGAGAAAATTGGGAAAAGAAGTAAAACTCATGGGTTGAGATAAGAACGGCTTAATAGAACAGAAAAGAAGAAACTAATAATGATAATGATAACACTAATAAAATGACAAGAGTAATAATGAAAGGATCAGAATGTACAAATGATGCGCAGGGCAATTGCTCACCACCCGCCGATCGATGCCCAGTTAATACCCAAGCGGTGATTGCCCACCCCCACCCCCCACCCCCAGTTTCTATACTAGATGTGACATCCCATGGTATGGATTATCCCTTTGGCCAGTTTGGGTCAGCTGCCCTGGCTGTGTTCCCTCCAGCTTCTTGTGCCCCTGCAGCTCTCTCGCTGGCTGGGCATGAGAAGCTGAAAAATCCTTGACTTAGTCTAAACGCAACTTAGCAACAACTGAAAACATCAGTGTGTTATCAACATCCTTCTCATACTGAATCCAAAACACGGCACTATACCAGCTACTAGGAAGGCAATCAAGTCTATCCCAGCCGAAACCAGAACATTGAGATATTCTATGGTTCTGTGGTTTTTTGGACTTCACTTTCAAGAATCATAAACCAGCTTGACAGAGAATATCAGCAATGAGAGCATCCTTAATATATAAGAAATTTGTGCTCAAAAAAGGCTTTTATTTTTCCAAGTTCCAAAGGTATGTACGCTTGAGAAATAGCTTTGTGTGAAACTGAGCGGTGTCAGTAGGGAGGCCAGTTACGTGCTCTGCAAGTTCTGCTGGTTCTCTACCAGGTACCATAAAAAGGTGACTCCCCACAGAGAGGAGCTGCCTCCATTTTAGATGCAGTTTGTTAACACCATCACCTAGAACTCACTCAATAAAAGCAGTACCTGGTATTCTGTCAGTCTGCTTTAGGTTGTTAATACAAAAGGACTTTTGTTAACCAGAGAAGGTTTGGGAGTTAAAGTGTGCAAGGAGAAAATACGTGTAGTTTTTCCCCAGTCAATATAACTTCGTACCCCAGCTCTCCCCAACAACCTCTCACTTGACGGTGACTAGTTTTAATTTCTCCTGAGGAATAGGGACCACTGCTGCAAATAGGCCCTGCTATAGATTATGCAAAAATCACTTTTCTTAAAGGTTTTTAGCATATAATTTACTTTTTGAATGAGGAAGGAGACCTATGCATAAACCTGATAGCTTCATGCAGAATGTTTTTGCCACTTCAGAAGAATAAAAATAACTGTTTAAATATGAGAAAATACTGTCATGATGTGAGAATACAAAATTCATTGATTGGGTTTCCAGTGCAGGCCAGTTTGGTCTTCCATTTTCTGTCTTTCTATAAAAGCCTTGCAATTGGTGGAAAAGTTTCTGATATAAACTGTCATAGATTTCGGTTAAACTCTGGATTTCATAAAGAAAATTTTCGCTTTTGATCTCCATGACAATGAGAGGAAATTTTGATTTATTGATTGTAAGAGAAGTTTACCTTTCAGCCTATAGTGACACTGCCAATGCTAACGTAATAACTAAGATTTACATTTGGATGCCTTCATTACTGATAAAGGGATCGCAGTGAGCATCATTTGCATAAATAAATAGGCAAATTGTTATTTAGCCCATAGTAAAAAATGCAGATGTATTTGTCTAGTTTTAATAAATTAATCTTCACATTTTAAATTAAGATAATTTGACCGAAGATAATACTCCAACCACATAGGCACAGAATAGGCAACAGAAGTGGAACGTCACCTTCATTATCCTGACAATCCATCCCAACTTGAGTTAGGGTCAGAGAGAGCTACCCTAATGTGCATAGTCCTAATATCTGCTTAATCCTTAATCTTTCTGCTGAAATTTACAATAACCATGCTGTCCATTTTGAGAATATTACTTTGATTTAAATCTTTTCCCTGTGGGTTTCAGTGTAAGGTTACAAGTCTTTTTGTAAAAGTCAGGGAATGCTTATCAGAAGTGAGCAGTTTTGCTGAGTTTCAAGGGGTTTGAGCAGAACTCTGGAATGGTCCCCAGGGAGAATGCTTCTTCCAAAATGCCATCCAGTGACAGTCTTTCTGTCAACGTAGACAAGGCGTAAAACTGACCTCCTTTGGACCCAAGTGAAAAGACAGTCTTAAGAGATTCCCCTTTACAGAGGGATAAATGGGAATCTGATAATTCCAACTCTTTCCAACCAATTTTAGTAATAGTAAAGACTGAATGGGCATGAAGTTACACTTTACACACAGAATAGTCCAATAAAGCATGGAAGGAGAAATCCATTTTCATCAGTGTATGGATATCTGTTTATATATTCAGGAGAGTTGAAAATGGATTTAAATCTAGGGTCTCTGCCGCAAGAAAGAATGCATTTACCCGTGCTGCAATTATGTGACGATTCCTTTAATACCCCTTGCAATGGGGCAGTAGAAATGAAACTATGGCAGTACAGACATTAACAAAACTCTGCTGTGAATGCTGGGTAAATAGGGAGGTTTCCGACACCTACCAAAGTTACAGCTCTGTCCTCTCTGCTATTTTTATCTCTCTGCTAGCTAGAATAAAATACAATGCAAGCAGACTCACCTGAACTATAATCATTCTAAGGTTATTCTTTAGACACAGTCTTAGATAGCTCAGTGTGAGGGATATATAAAAGTCTGGTATAAAAATGGAATCTCAAATATTTTGCTAAATAATATGGCATCTTCATAACTGGTTTGGGTTTTTGTTTGGTGGATTTTTAGATTTACAGCTATAGTATACTGAATTTTGAAAACCACTGCAGGTACTGATTTTAAAAATCACAGTATGGCTGTTGGCTATGCTTGTGATGCTGACTGCGCAATTATCCAAAACAGTTTTAAGAACATAAACATCTAGGCAGTCTGATTCCCATTTTGCTAGTTAGAGAGAGCTGGCATAAAAAGATACGCTACAGCAATGTGTTATTCTGATTACGTTCCTTGTAAAATTGTCTTGTGTATCAGTATCAGTCCCTACTGTTCTGAGCTCATCTGTCTCATGAGGAGTCAGAAAAGAAAAAAAATAGATGGAATATTAAATGCTTTCAGAAAATGAGGGGGAAAGTGCACTAGCTTTTAAAGTGAAGCAGCATGTATCGTTTCTCCTTCCATTGGCTGTTTATCCAACATCAATACAACACTTTAGGAGCCAAATTACTAAACAAGCTGCCAATTAGGCTTGCAGTCAGCTGGATAGATTAGTGGCTAAGAGAGGCAGATACAAGATTTTCATCTCTTGAGCCAATTACGCAAGTGAATTACCATCCACAATGCTCCTTGGAAGATTTGAGGTAGAAAGACTGACTCTGCTGTGATAGACATAAGTGAGATCCAGGGTAGGGGGTAAGGGTTAGCAGGCCATGTATTGCAAAAATTACCCAAGCAAAAAGAGATCCTTCTAGGAAAGGATTTAAAGGATTTAAGGCTGCTGGGAGCGATAGAAGAGGAAATAATAGTTGTGGTATGCTCTGCAAAGGCATTGCTGTTCTGCTCACAAGTCTTAATCATATAAAAGAAAGATGAAAGGCCAAGACTATATTTATATACAGTGTCATTTTCTCAGAACTGTTTAAAACCCCGTTTTCTTAACATCAAAAATAGTTCAGTGGCCAGAGATAAAATTACTTCAATATGCCTTCATTTGTTTCTTAGAACGAGGCGGGGGGCATGGGGGGACGGGACCAAACCGAAACATTTTCTTAAATAAGAGTTCTTTAGGGGATTGAACCTAGCTGTATTCTGATTTTATTCACCCCAATATAAACCAGACATGCTTCATGTTAGTCCAGCAGTTGGACCATGCAAATAAATATTGTCACAATAGTGGTTTATGAGGTCACATTCCTTTATTATTCTATAATAAATGCTAACTTAATTGGTGATCTTCTAATTTTTTTAGAAACATTTTGCAAATAAAATGGATCTGTCAGATCAAAAACTGTGCATAGGCTCATTTGTTTCCTGCTGAAGATGTTGTACACTGGTGTAACATTGTTTCTTAAATATGAGGCAAATTTAAAACCTGAACTTTTGCAAGCTGTTGTATCCAAAAATGATTAAACAGATGTGGAGCCTGCAGCAGCATTAGACCTCTGATCTGATTTTAGCTTACAGATGGAATTAAATTAATTCATGGCAATCACTGTAAAATCAAGGGTATGGCACTGAATGCTAGTGTACTGTTTAAGCAGGACATACCTGTCTCAACAGCTGTTAAGAAAAAATTACATACCTTTATTTTTCATTGAAACCTGCCTTTAATGCCATCATAAATATCATACCAAAAATTAAACAAATGTGATGAGTTTTTTGTTTTCCCCTTCCCAGTTTTGCCTCTTTCCTACTCATAGGTCCCATATTCCATGTATGTAAGGTCATATGCATAATACGTGTAGACCTTGAAGCGTGTCTATTCATATACACAAAGGTTTGAGGATTGGCCTTTTTTTTTATTTCATTTGGCAGTATTGCAAACAGAAGGAACGTAAGTGAGGGTATTTTACAGTGCTGTCTGTTCAAGCAAGTTACTGTTCCTCAGTGTTTGCTCCTCACTTGTGTACTGGCAGCCACTTCTACACGCAGACTACTCATCTGGTAGATCAAGAACCAAGTTGTTACGGTTACTAAAAACATTTTCAGTCTGTAGAAAGAAAGGGCTCTGCACAGAACATTCCTACAAGTTATTAGTACAGAGACTTCCTCGTAACTCCAGGAACCCCACAAAGCCTCATAGAGCAATAAACTTAGAAAAACATACGCCCGCTTTTTTTTCTTAATCTGATTTTGCATAGTTATTTTTTGTGGGATGGCACGGTGGGTTGATTTTGCTCTTGCTCCTGGGTGGGTCGAGACTGAACACGTCCCAGAGGTAGCACAGCCGGTTTCAAGGCCAATGTGCTTGGACCATTCTCTCTAACAGGCCCTACTGGCTAGTCCAAGAAGTGCCATAGGCATGAATTAAAAACTGAACTTGAAGATTAATATTGCAAGGACAATTACTGCTTTTAATTAGAAAATAAAAGCCCAAAGCACAGGAATGGGGTCAGGGGAATAGCACACAGTGTAGCATGATTTTTAAGAGCTCTCTTCTGTCATGCAGTCAATCAGCAATACAAATTTTTTTCTTCCAATTGCTAATTGGTCATGGAATAGAGGAAGAGAGCAATACCGCTACCCATGTTCTTCTGATGCAAGTAAAATATGTTATATTACAGATAAATTTTTCAAATGATGTGTGAAAATTGCCAGAATATTAAAGACGGATATAGATAGTATTTATATAAAACCTGACTATACTGCAAAAGAATGGCCTGCATATATGAAATACTTTTCACAATTAAAATAAAAGCTATCCATATTCTAACTTGTTTGCAAGAAGGAGTAATTAGTCAATTAGTAACATAGGCAAGTTGGATGGGGTTTTGCTTTTTCCTTATTGTTGCTGCAATACATATCCTCCAAACACACTATTGTTTGGACAGTGTATGCTGTTTGATTGTTTACCCAAATGTGAGTTGTGAAGCCAAGGTTATGGTGGTTTCTGCTCTTTTTTTCTTTTTTCTTTTTTTTTTTTTTTAAAAACCTGGTAATGTATAAGAAAAAAACAACTCTTCAGGGGAGGTTTCAGCCTTCTAACGGGAGTAAGCAAGTATGTACAGTGGAAGGAAAAATAGTTATAGTATACATTCTAAAAGTACTTATGTCTTTCAAAACAAAAAATATTCCAATTATCCTGTCAGTCACAGAAAAAAAATATCAAGCTACTTCAAAATTTATCAAAAAATGGAAACATCAGTTTATGAAATAACATATCAGGATACAGATTGTTCTTTCGTATATCTTTTTTGTGAGGTTGCTCTGGCTGTCTTGAGAACCAGAATTCATATAGAAAGGTACATCTGTTACAGAAAAAGGTCTGTGGGTTTTTCCCCCAAATAGACTAACAAAAAGGCTGTTTACATTGTCTCAGGCTGTGCCTTGCAAACCATTCCAGCAGCATTGCTGTCTTTGCCTAAGCAGGATTATGAATGGTTTAGTATTTCCAATTCTTAGATATATGCAATATACTCGTACCCTTGCTCTTTCCTACTTGGTGGGTCTGTTGGATCTTTCCTCCCTTTTAAGTTTTTCCCATAATTGTTCCACAGATGTTCATTGGAACAATGCTCCATTTCTTACCATCACTTGTTGTGAAAAGTGGACCAAAACAGACTTCCAGGATTTTACCTGTGAGATTTACCGGAACTTTTGTTGAACAGTAGCCTTTTTTCTTTCCCTTTTTCTGAGCTAGAAAGTATAACAAAGAAGGTTGCAAAGCCTGTGTTGTGTATGCCAGGCAGTGTCAGGGACTCGCCTGTATGAAAATTGCCTCTGCCTGTGGGGGCCTGAAAAGAAAGGAAGTCTTGGACATTGAATTTTGTGCTGGTCAGTTCAAGAGGAGCCCTCTCGGGAACTGGAGGCTGCTGACTTAAAAGCCTTTATTTTAAGCCTAGCATTAAGCATAGCTTCAAACCGGTATTAAAGGATGCTTTCTCTCAATGCATTTCCCTTTTCCTTTGACTCGGGAACTGAGATACTAGGAAGCCCTCTACCTTTTATGTAGCCAGCGTTTTACTGAATATGAACGGATCTGTAGTGGATAATGCTGGAGTACTGTAGATTCATCATCGCAATCATCTTGAGGTTTTTAACATGCACCTCTCGTTTTGAACTTCTGTCTCTGTATGTGGTTTCCACTGTGGGGCTTTGCTTTTTTGTGTGTGTGATAAATGAGGCTTTTCAGATGTGCATATTCAACTTTTCCTGTGTTCTTATTTAGTAAGTTAATATAATGGTGAGCTAGCTGCTTGTCAGTGGTAAATTCTTGATTGAAGACATGATAGTCTCCAAAACCACAGTCTCCTTCCACAGTATTTTTCAAAAGTAGCAGGCCAGAATCAATAGGTAGAAAGTTAAACAGATAATAATTGAAACTGGGCACATGGTAGGGGTTTTTTTTGGTCTTTTGTCAGGGGGGGAGGAAGATGTTGAGCAAAGCTGAAAGCAAAATCCAGCTGCCTACCTGCAACTGCTGTGTTAGTTCAAAAACTTCAGCCCTTTTTAAGATTGTTTGCATGGTGTAACATGCAGGTTATTGAAATAAGTATCATTTGTATCCCTCATGCAAGACAGTTATATATGGGAAGGCTTATCTTCTCTAGCTTGAGGAGTTTGGCTGATGAGGGAAAAAAACACTTTGGTACTTGACTTCACTTTTTTTTTTTGATGATGCATTCATGGAAGAAAAAAAATGGTTATTAAAAAAATGAATCTGTTATATTAACACTTGCAGTCCTGACGATCTTTTCTGCATTTTCTGCAGTATGTATGCAGCTTTTCTCAGAGAACTTGATGGTGTCACAACCCAGACATTAACTCTTTCAGTCTCTCACAGATGGTATGGAGAGAAAAGTGTAAACAACACTAAGTGGCATTGAAAATACCAAAAGTAAACTGGGATGTATCAAATCTGTCTTACAATGTTCAGTAAAAGAGAAACTGAGTAAAGATACAGCTGAATCTCAGAATAGTAGACCACTTGTCTGTACTTTTTCTGTAACAGCTGTAACTGTTTAATCACAAATTATTTATTGTGTTCTATTGAAAAAGATCTTGAGCCTTGATAAATATTGCTAAGAATGGAAAGATGGTCATGTTACTATGATGTGTCTTGGCTTAGTAACTGTATAGGACAAGAAATTCAGGTAATCTTGCCAATGTGTTGGTAGACTTGTGCAGGTGATGCATGCTCTTTGAGACTGATGTAAAATCCACTGTATTGGAATATAAAAGATCTGTGACAATAATTGTCATACTTAAAAGCTGAGTGAGTCTTTAAAAACATTAAAAACAATGCAGAGCGTAAGACTGTGATTTAGAATCATATGCAGTCAGGAGGTCAACATGTGCAAAGACAGCCTGTTCTAGCAACCTATTAGATGAATTAGGAGCATAAGAAGGTTTAAAGCTTTAAGGGAGATTATCCTGCTCTTCTCCACATGGCAGGCAGTGCTGATTAATGCTGTGTTTCTTTAATCTCAGGGTTTGTAGGTGAAAACACCCAACCAATCCCAGAAAACAACATTGGAAACAGAATGCTTCAGAGTATGGGCTGGACCCCTGGCACGGGCCTTGGACCGGACGGCAAAGGAATAGCAGAGCCAATACGAGCCGTCCAGAGACCAAAAGGACTCGGACTTGGATTTAGCTGACAGAAATGCACTCTGGCTGCCTGATAAAAATAAAGCTCAAAATTAATTTAACAAGATAAGAAAAAAGAAAAAAAAAAATAAAAGCAAACATATTATTTGTTGTGATCAGCAAATGCAGTTATTCTTCTCTTAAAGATCACTGAAGTCAATGTGCTTCACATTAGCTACACCAGCTGCAAGGTACAGCCACAGTGACAGAACCGGCAGTCAAGTCTGACTTTATAATGGTGCTAAAATATACAAAAACTTCTACTTTTTTATTTTCTGTGGTCTTAAAGTTTGTATTAAGCATAAAATTCAGTATATTCACTTTTTTTCATAAAAGCTTCTGACACAGCAGGTTTTAGTATATAAGCAAATTTTTTTTGTAACTATAATTTCATCTCGAGAGTCTTGATAAGATTTGTTGAAGGAAAATAGAACTTTTTACAGCTATTGTGTTTTCCCCCTTTTCAGGCAAAGTTTCCAAACCTGGTATTTCTAGTGTTTAACAATATTTGTGGATAAGCTGTCATTTTGCCCATAAGATATACACGTTTCCCACTGGAAGGTGATATGGTATGCAATTTTGTATGAGAGCATGAAAAATGGCTTTGTTGTCATAGGAATGCCATTCCAACACCATTATTTGGCAATGTATCACTGTCTTCCACGTTCAAGCTCAAAAGTAAAGCTTTTATATTTGTTTTTACATTTACAGGATTATCTTTTTTCAGTGAATATCTTAAAAAGTTAAAGTTTATTCTGACTTTGGATTTCCCTTTGTATTAATAATCCTCAGTGTTTCCACATTTAAGAATAGTTTAAGCTTTGAACCAGGAAATGATATTTTAAAGATGACTGTTTCAGTGTTTATATGCTCTGGGCATATTTTAAACAATGCAGTATTCAACATCGTGTTAACATTTGGTTTGTGATCATGCTGGTGCCAATGAGCCACAACCTTTAAGGATCATGAACAGAAAAAAGGGCAAGGAGAAGGATTAGGGTGGAGGAAAGGAAGGAAAAAGATACTTTGACATCTCGCAAATCTAAGCTAGCAATTTAAAATCAAGAGGGATCATTAAGTGTTTTAATCAGTATCCTAATGTATCTAATGTCAGCAGAAGCAATTTCATTAAGCCTGAACCAATCAAGTTCCTAGGGTACTTATTGGTGTGCAGTATAAAACAAATTCCACTTTAAAATTAAATGATAGGGCTGAAGGAAACTGTTGTTCAGATGGAGTAAAGGGAAAATCCTGCCCTCCTCCCCGCCCACCCCTGTAGTAGCTGGCAATATTTACGCTGGCTGCAGAGGGAACAGGATTTGATTCTCCAGTCTTTTTTTTCTTCAAGAGGAGGATGTCTCCCTTCCTCTGATACCAAACTGCAGAGAAAAATACTTTCTTGCAGATGCTTGCAAAGATATTTCCTTAGAATAAAAAAAGCACAGCTTCCTTCATGTGACTGTGAAATATAGTCATGAATTTTAAGAAGTATTTTTATTATTTTTCTTTTCCTCTCTCAACTTCACCCATTTTTCCAGAAAAATAATATGAGGAAAAGAAGTAGCAGCATTATAGCATTGAATTTGCTCAAAAGACATATTCATGCTTCCCACTGTGAGTACTGTCGGTTTGGGAACATTGTTTCACCATACACGTAGTGTAGAATAAAAGGTTAGTACCTGATATTGTTTTTAATGATAGCTGAATGCACATGTTCTCTGAGTTTCAGGAGAACTATTTATTGCTGTTTAAATACTTTATATGATTGTGTGGTTTTGCTTTTTGAAATGATAAGAAATTTTAAACAGACTTGGGATTTATAATCAATACATACACTTTTTATTGGAAGGTTTGGGGGCATAGCATAATGTGAGTTTGCCACTTCAAATATCTCTTGCACAACTAAACTGAGTTAAATACATTCCATATCCAAAGAATTTCAGGGCCACATAATTGCAAAGGGCTGAGAGCCTGGAGTTCTGCAGCTAGCAGAGGTGCCCACTTGTATAAGTGTTATTTACAATAATGAACTTGTGGCATGCTCCCATTCTTTCAATGCAATGTGCTACTGAGAGCAAGTGAATTCTAAAGACCGCTTTGTATTTTACACCACAATCAAAAAATCCTTAAAATAATTTTAAACATGAGAATTGTGAAAGTGAATCTTTAAGTTCTGATTGTTCTAGCTCTATTTGCAAAACTGTAAAGGAATATTCATTCTCGGTTAAAATTCCATTGTTTTGCTTTGGTTACAACACCTATGTGTCTTGGTCTGGAAATTCTAAGTATGGCACATACAACACTTGTTTGAAATATTTCTGTGCAATTTACTGTAGTAGTAGTTTCTCAAGAAATCAGTCTGCAGCTCCAAAAGTACTTGAAAATGTTTCCTGTTCTAAAAAGATAAGAGGGAAATAATGGATACGTGTTGAGAGAAAACCTCTTTAGCCCATTCAACTCCTTATTCATCCATTAATACAGATACAGTGAAACAGCCGACCTAGTAAACAACCATAATGGAAGAACTATTTAGTCTGCTTGGAAATCTTAGAATTTTTTTGTTTTAAATCAGTCTATTAGTGAGAAACTATTAGACATTAAGATTAGTCAAATTGATTTTGATATAGAGATAGATACACTTTGCCTGTTTTCCAGCAGGTATTCTCATAGATGCCACAGCTGACAGTCAACTTTATCTGCTAGAAGCTGTAGAACAAAATGATTTATTAAAATATTTTAATGTAGTGTTTTGAGATTTTTTTTGTTGTGGTAAAACTCCCATTCTGACTCACACTATCATTTCATTTCTGTTTTTCCACATCTCACAGGAGTGGTTTTAAAGATACTCCAGTAGTGGGATTTTGCACAGTTAAAAGTAGTGTTAAGAAACAAAACAAAAATGAATTGTACTTTTTCTCTTCTAAGCCGTTGCAATGTTAGTTGGCTTTGAAACAGGTCAAAGTACTTTCATTTATTGGGGTGGTTTTTTCTTCAGGTCTTTCCCATACCTAACTTGCAATCATACTGTGATATCTGCTATAAAGTTGGCTCACATTACTTTAAAATACATATACAAGTATTTTCAGATAATAATTCTTAATGGCTGTGACACTGAAGGGTTTTTTTTGCCTACATAGATAAATACAGGATCATCTTGTATCTAAAAGTTACCATCCATTACTTGCTAGATTCTTTCCATTTAGGTGTTTGATTAATCAGTAGCTCAGCTGTTACCATAATATTCTTCCTCTGCAGAATGTTTAGTGAAGAGAAGAGACATTATGTATTATCAGCGTTGCGTTTTGCTACATGTTCCATGGTGTCTCAAAGTTCTGTGAATTGAGCCATTAACTGTTAATAAAAGAAACCCATGAACAGTATCTTATTTTTAAATAAATACTTGTCAAAGTCAGAGAAGCGTTATCAATATGCTCATTCTAACAAGTTTGTCCCTGCATTTGTCTTTCTGCAATTAGGTCAATAATGGGTGTAGAATGGCAGTAAATAGCTAAATAATATGTATAGAATGCTTTGCTTTAACAACACAAATGCAAGATGAAATAAAATAAATAGACTCCATTCTTCATGGGTTTTGTATGTTCTTTTCTTTAAACTGCCCTTTTCAATAGCGTTGTTATTGCACGGGTGAGTACAAAAACATGCTGTTTCTAGAAAATATAATTAAGGTGGCTAATACCTTGTACCAAGCAGATGCATATTATGCTAAAGCTATTATGCTACCTTATATGTACCTTTTTACTACTACTTCTTTTCTAGGTTATTATGATCCAGCTGAAAAGGTTACACCACAACATCAGGAAATGCCTCGTTTAAGATGTTTGCAGTACTTTCTTTATCGTAGTCTTCCAAGACGTTTAAATACAAGTTCTCTTCACTAAAGAGTAAAATATGTGTATACTTTGATAACTGTGACAGGACCTTGTGCTTTCTCTTCAAACAGTTCTCCAAACCTGTTCCTCCAAGGAGAACTCGCACAACCTTTGTTTTACTTTCCCTCTTCCCATGCTCCCCAGGGCAGTTTCAGTAAAGGCATATCAGAAGTGGGGATCCCTTGCCTCTTACTCTAGAGTCAACAGACTTTTTAATTAGACTTTCATCCCTAGCAGAATTTTCAGGAGCAGTGGCATAGTTAGCACACAGCAATTGCATTAACTGAGTTACCCGCAATAGAGTCCCATACCTAAGGGCAGTGTGCGTGTTCAGTCTGAAAAAACACAGTCCAAATTATTTCTTTATCGACCTGTAGTCCAGCTGCAAAGCTAATGTAAAATGTTAAATGAGAAGATGGCATTTTAAAAGATTGTTATATGGTTTTGCTTTGAATTTTCCCTAGAAAAGGTTTTATTGTGGTCAAGTGGGTTTTTTTACAGATACAGTATTTAAGATTGGGATTTCTACACACACACACCCCCCAACACGACCTCTCTATACCAGAAAAAGTCTTGGAGGAGGTGCAGCAATTCCAGCATGGATATTCTTCTTGCCTCAAGCGGGGGGGGTCGCTAAAAAAACTATGTAAAAACTTTACCAGTGTAGATTGATACAAGCTGTATCTACTATCTGCTAAGCTTTTGACCAGTTGAGTTTGACCAGTAAAACTATCAACAACGTTTTTAATGTAAGTGTGCTTTAAGTTGTAGTGGAAAACTTTACAAAAGCAACGAAAGTTTCATGATTGACTGGTAGTAAGTAACTCTAGTGGAAATGTTTGGGCTTCCTATGGTTCTCTTCTGTCCTATGACAAAACAGATGCTGGAGGTGTTTTGACCTTGATGGTATATTGCTTGTATTTGAATATTCAATCTTTAAGTAAAAAAGGCTGAAAATCACTGCAATTCTGTAAACTTGATCTTCTGCACCTATGAGAACTGTGCTTATTAACAGCTGTGAAAAGTGGTTTGTATTAATAAGAGGTATTCCATCTCTAGAAAGTTACAATTTTGGTCTGCTTATAGTGTTGTTATGATTAATTTAAGTACTGAGGAGCCTGACTTCTGAAACTGTGAATATAAGTCATTAGTCTCTGAGGAATGTATGTTTTATTGTAATATATTTACACTGATTAAATATGCGAGCTTATTAAAATACTATCTTTCAGAATATTTGATCATAGGTATGCTCAGTTTAGTTGTGTCTTGTCCTTAGTGTTGTCTTTCATCCTTAGTATTCGTCCATTTTTCTGAAAAGGTATAATGCTATATATGTTTTAAGTGATAATACCCAATGTTTTCTCTCTTAAAGTGTAATCTCATGTATGTGCTTAGTGATGCCATTCAAGATTTTCTATCATTTCTACTAGTCTAGTGAGGTTGCTTTTCAGTACCTCCCTAGGCCAGTTTTCTGAATGGCCTACTGTTGCCTTTGTCAGTTGTTGTAAGAGATTTTGACACTGAAAACTTCAAATTTCTTTAGCCTGGGCAGGCTGTCGTATTGGCCCCTCTCTTTCCTGTGGTCCCAAGCCTATGAAGTCTGGCAGATATGTGATACTTTCTGCACATAAATATCTCCATTGACTTCAAGATGTGAAGTACTACATAGGTCTAAAAATAAACATGCATGCAAGTGTTTGCAGATTGGGGCCTTAACTTCTTTCCCTGTAAAAGATACCGGTCCTAAATTTTCCATGGCATCAGAGTTCCCGCAGACCCTTGGAGTCAGCTGCCTCTTGGCTGGATAGTGCTGGCCCATCTTCAGCGTGGAGTTTCTTTAGAGCACCTGTTTGGCTGCTCTAACGTATAGGTGGCTTGTGGTTAATGTCGGTCTATCTGTCCTTTCAGTACCAAACGCGGTACATCCCAGCAGTGCAGGGAGTCAGGGTGCCGTTTCAGTCTGCAATCTCTCCATTTTGCACAGCTCGAAATAACACACAACGAACTGCTCAAACCAGGCTGTCTGGGCCGCAGCTGACACCATCAGGCCGTCAGTCTAATAATACTGGGTAGTTGATTCTGCATGTGTTATATAGTCTTTCATTCCAGCAAAGTAACAAGAAAAGGGGGGACGGGACATGACTATAAAATGTTTTCAATTCCAAAAGGCTATAGCAGAAAAGTATGAATTGTAGATAATGGAAGGGATCAAAATCCCTTCTGAGGCTATGATACAATGAGAAATTTGAAATCTCTTGTAAATTTAGGGGCAGGCAAGTAAGGGAAAACATCCATCAGAAGTATGCAGAAGGAAAATGTAAATTCCTAAGTAATATTTTCTCCAATTTACAAAAAAGTGTCAAAGTGTTTGGCAAAACAGACTCAGTGTTTTGACCCGCCTTTGAAGGATGCTGGCAGTTTTGGTACCTAAGGTAAGTTAAACTTCTCATGCATCTACTGCTTTGAATCCTTCAAACTTTCTCAGTGAGTCAGCTTATTCTACACTTGTCCGCTCTCAGACTTCCTCCATCTTCTTCTCAAGCATCTCATATTGTTGGTGCTGGACCTCATATTGCTCCCTGCTTGTCCATTTCCAAGAGGGGGTTTTTTCTGCTTTAATGAGCTTGGGTTTTTTTCATTTGGCTTCCTTGGAAATTGCCTATAATGCGGTTTCAACTTATTATCCTATAAGGTAGATTTAAGTGGTGCGAGGAGATTCTTTGAAGTATCAGGACAAATGGGTTTTGGTTTTCCTTCCATAAAATGTTTCTGCATTTAGATCGTTGATTTCTCTGAAGACCCTTACTGCTGTTGACCGTACTCCCATTGGTTTCTCTCTTGCGTGAACTTGGCAGTTTTCTTACAGAATATTGTTGTGGAGGGCACAAGAATTTTTACAGTTGCATTTGCAAGTACGCAAATTTTCAATTTTGTGCTTTTGGTTTCAAGTCTTAAGAGTTAAGTTTGAATTCCACATGAGTTGCCTTATTTTTTTCCAAAATGTTCCAGATTACCTCAAGTATCTAAATGTTCTGCCATTTGTGAAGAAAGTGGAGCATTTATCTAAAATTTTCTGAATGCCAAATTCTCAGTATATGTGATGCTGGCCCTCTCATTTCTGGTAGTAATAGATATGATCTACAACATAAACCATACATATATGTAAGTATAGTTAATACAAGACGTAAAAATGTTATGAACAAGAATACCGGTGTGATACTCAGTATGTTAATTGGATTAAACTCAAATACTTCCAGTATCTGAGAGAACACTTTAATAATCTGTTACAGATTTCTTTTTTATATGCCATGGTATGCCTTATTACTGAAATGAGAGATTTTGAGAGTGAAGCAATAATAATTTTAAGGGTTTTCTTAATATGATGTAAATAATAAGTAACACAATTACCAGGTTGCCTTTATACTCATTGTAGCGTGTAAGTTGATTTCTTTTTCATCTTCTTTTTGTCAGCGAGCATATGAATGCTAGTGAATTACAGTTCTTACTAACTGAATTTGGGCAATTTCTACCCATTACCCACAAAGATAGGTCAGCTGCTAAACAGTAGCTCTTGGCCAGGAATTCGATAGAACAAGAAGTCTGGGCAGGAATGTTGCCACTTGCAAGAGTGTTGGAACAGAAGAATTTGCTATCTAGAAACTCCTCTCACCTTTTCAGCCTCTGTGTTGTACTTACCTGCAGTTTTCCCAGTAGGCACGGGGTTTTCCATGATGAAGGTTCATGGAGAAATGGTGTAGGTATTCAGACCTGCAAACTAGTTTCAGCACTTGATATTTGCCTGTTACACACGTTTATTGCTAATACTGAGAAGTATTCCTCCCGTAGCTGGGTTGTCTTTTGAACACCCAGGGCCATGAACGCTACTCGGGGCTTCTGGAGAGCTGGTAGTAGCGGCACTTTGCACTGGGTAGGCTGCCTCTGATTATGACTCTCTCTCTCTGGCTTAGATTTCATAGAATAGAATCTGTATTTGCACAATGGTGTGCCAAATTCATGTCTTCAGAGGAAAAAAATCCAGTCCTTAGAATCAAGCTACTTTCATACCCTATCTAGACTCCATATTCATCCAAAAAGTAAGAAATTTTGTGTCAGAGAATGTTTATTCAGCAAAATCTAATGTTTTGTGGAATTGTGCCTTTTCCAATAAACTGTGGCCAAGATGCAGTGTGTTCCACGGGTTATTCAGAGGCCAGATTGCCACCATCTTCAGCTCTGGCTTTACCAGGCCCCCTCCATAGGCCAACTGCTCAGAGTCAGGCTTCCTCCTGGAAAATTAAAGAGCCTGGAAGCCTTGACAATTTGCAGCCCCTGAAACCTTCTGGCTTCAGGCCCCGCAGCGAGGAGGTCTCACAAAGTCTCTCCAAACTTGCACGATCCCCATCACAGAGCAAAGACCTGGAAAACCTGAAATCGCCGCGTGGCTTTTGTACTTCTGGCATAGCCCAGTCGCTGGAGGCTGCCCTGGCACCAGTTTCCACACTCCCAGTTCAGGAGGGCCTGGGTGAGGAGGCTGGGGAGGGAGGACTGCCCAGGCTTCGTGCCGGGGAGCTGCGACGTGGGCAGGTGTAGAGACTCCGGCTGTGCGGCAAGGTCTTGGAGCACCAGCTCAACCAAGTAAGTACGTTTCGAAAAACGCGTTCTTGTTCTGCAGCTTCTTTTGGAATTGTTGCGATGGCCTGTGAAGGACAGCATCTGCCGCTGTCCCCAGAAGTAACCACGTTACCTGTTGTTACTGCAAAAGTAAAAGTATCGGTTGTCTTTGCCATGAGAAGTTTGGGTTGTGCCGCTTCTCGACCACCGCAGCCCCAGCGGCCGCTGTTCTGCAGCGTGGTCTGTGGCCGCTCACCCTGCGGCCCAGTGGCACGTTGGCTCCGGTGGGACAATCGCTTCAGGTTTAAAGAAGAGCCAGCACCAGTTTCTGAGACATGTTGTCATAGGTAGCATCCTGATAGGGGCAGGCTTGGACTTCCCAGAAGGGTCACATATGCTGATGATGGAGTTTGGTAGCCACTACCACGGGTTTTTGTTCCTGGCGCGGGCTGCCATTTTACTATGGAACAGCGCATCTGGTTCATCTGGGAGGTTCGTACATTTGGCATGCAGGATCTGTTACAGGTGCAGATTTTTAGGCAGTGGCTTGAGAGAGATCGCTCCCAATGAACCGCTGCAAGACTAACTGGACTGGACCATGAAAAAAAGGTTACAGTGTCATGGTGAGGAAAGTACCCTGTGGTGATTTTTGCCACCATCCAGCATAGTGGGTGGCTGAATAATTTTGGCCAGAACCACATCACTGCGCTGTCTGTAGGGATTGGCGCTCGGAAGATCTCGCGATGTACGGAAAGAGAAGGGTTAAAGGAGGCAGGATGACCGACAGTATATAAGGGCTTGACGCAGTTGAATAAACGCCATTTGCAGCATCCTCATATTGGTGTCAGTGCTCTGTGGCCCAGGGTATGATGAACCCTGTGCCGAGTCCCACGGGGTAATCAGACGAATGTCTACAGCTGTCTTTGGACCTGGCGAATCAAAAAGGCAAAGTTAAAAAAAATTACCAAAAAAAATAAAGAATTTCAGTTTACTTACTGTGTAGTTGAGAAAATGAACTTATTTGCCTGTATGTGTCTACACAAACATGCACGTGTGCATGCATATAGATGTAGATCTCTACAGAGAATGGTGTAATACATAAAACTAGGAAAACAATACTTAAACACTAGGCCATTTGTTAAACGGTCACCCCACATACCTCACAGAAGTGTGACAAAACCTCTGGTTCTGCTGAGCCTGCGTTACTTAAAAGGGGTGAGTTGCTTCTATGAAAGTCAATAAATCTGCAATGTATTGTTTCATATTCTGTCATTATGTAAACCTAGCCAGGTTTTTTTAGTTGTCTTCTTCCTAATCAGTGGTAAAGTGCATTTAATAGCTCACTTAAGGTGTCATCCATTACTATGAGTTACTGTTAGAACTAATTAATAGAGCTGAAATTATTTTGTAATGAGAAATTGAAGTATTGCAGTGTTAAAAAAAATTACCATTCATAGCTAATTAACGTTTAACAATGCAAATAAGCTGATAATTATTTTTCAAGCCATAGAAAAATTCTGTGACACTTTATATACTACCTTTGTGATCCTAATTGTTTCTGAAAAATACCTTTAGAGAGAAATAGTCTGAAGAAATTTCCCTGGGTAAAAGGCAGTTTCTGAAGTGCACAGTGAATGAGAGCTCTCCTTTTGTTTGTGTGGGCCTGCATTCAGCAGCTATTTCTTACAGTAAATACTGATGAAGAGAAGGAAAAAGTAAAGGTCATGAAGGTAGGTGGAAGGGGAAATTACGTGGGATCTTGGCCAAAATTTCCTGGCTGCTCCAAGTCAGTTGTTCTTCTCTTCAGCTACTGTAGGTATTATAAATGTGGCCCCGGTGAGCTGACATTGTTTGGATCCTTTGCGAGAGAAGATGCTAACAGCAAGCAAACACGAAATTCCTAAAATGTATTTTTAGGTCATATACATGGTAAAGAAATGCAGTTAAACCACCCAGAAACAAAAAGGAAAAGGGAAAGCTGACCTTGTGTGGCAGTGTGAGGCATGTGAGGTCACAGTCCCCCAGAAATCAAGATGTTATTTTTTCTTTCCAGATTTCGTCACTTTGGATGTTACTTGAAGCAGGAGTTTTCAGAGGAAGCATTAAATTGTTGGTGTCCGTTTGTGGCCAGCCTGCTGCCGCGGGCATCGCCTGCTGGTCAGGCAGGAGTCGCTGCAGGCGCAGGTGGAAGTTTTCTTCTGTTCTGTGGCATTTTTCACCCATTTTTCACTACCAGTTCAAGTACATATTAAAATCTCTTCTGCAATGGTGCAAGCTGCCACTTTCTCGTCACTGTTAACTTTGGTAAATGAAATATGCTGTTACTCTGTTTAGATTTTTAACCCAACTTCATAATCTTTATTATATTTTAAGATGTCAGTTTAATGTGACAAAAATTTTGTTTTTATGAAAAGTTTTCCTGAAAGCATTCAGTTTTTGCTGGGTTGTTTTGGTTTTGGTTTTTTTTGAGTCAACTGGTAATAAATACTATTTTATTTAGTAAGTCTATGATAATATGTGATCAACTGGCAAATGAATCGCAGAGGGTCCTGCTGGTGTCCCACTACGCACAGACTCATTACGTTGTACGCCTTACCTTTTAAGTAGATCCCAGTTTCACTCCAGCAAGACAGTGCTACTAGCTGCCAAGGGTACTCTTGCCACTTTTGGTTTTATTTGTACACTAGAGTTGTCTTCTGCCTTTGAGTTGTCAGACAGCGTAAATCATCCTCTGGTTCGCAGACACCGCCCTCTCAGCAGCACAAGAGCGTTCTTTGATGGTTCGTGAATTTTCCTGCAGAACGTGGGGCATTTTTCATCATCCCGCTCTTGGCTGCCCCTTCTCCCCAAGTATGGACCTTTCCTCCAGGACTCTCCACTGCTGCTTTTTTACTGTTGAAGTTGTGGTCTGCAAAATGGTATCAACCCATCTTTCTTAGAAATGGATTTGAATTTTTTTTTTTGGTTTCGACCTCGGATGAGGCCTTGTGATTATGTCCTATATGATCTTCTGGGAGTCTCCCATAATACTGTATGTTTTGCTGAAAGCCATGGCTTCCGTTTGTGTATTATCTTGCAAAGTTTTACCTGGAAATCTTCACCCATTTGTGTCTGATGGTCCTGTGCCAGAGGAAAGGAAAAAGAACCGTGAAGGTAATATTTTATTTTCTTAATTAATTATTTTAAATTGAAATTATTAATTGATGGAAGAGGAGTTCCAAGTCAAGGCTTCTGAAAGTTGGGGGTTGGCAGAATTGGGCCTCGAAGCAGGTGCATGCCTCAGTCGGCACGTGAGTCACATAACCTCTAAAACCAGGGGGGGGAAAACTTGTAGACCAGCAGCAGGTTACTGTGCAAAGGTTTTCCTCCATCAGGAAGGTCTGGAACAGCGCTTACTGATGTTTTCATCGTTCTGTATGCTGATTTGATGATTAAAATACTCATCCCATTCCAAAAGTCAGCCTATCTTTGGTCAGTATTTTATACAAATTTACGCTAAATGTTTAATAACCAGTGTGGCTATCGTGGTTGAAGGTTGTGATTTTTATGGATTCCTTTGCCAACTTTGATGGATATTATTATGAGGCCCTACCTGGGTGGTTTTCATATCCACTGAGCGGTCCCATGCTCTGCTCCCCACGCTCTCCAGGACCGAGCGCAGGCTGGCTGCCTGCCCCTGCTTTGGGCCCCTAGCAATCAATTTCCCCACTTGGCTCAGAACAATTATTGATGATAGTTTGAGCACCTCTCAGGCTAAAATTTGTGGGTGTTTTACAATTGAGCATTTTTTCATGTTATTTTAATAGATATTTAAGAAATGTAGCATGAAAAATAACACTTTCAGCAGGTTTATTCTCATGTCTTGCCTGTTGTGTTTATCATCTTGCAATGATCGTGTCTGAAAATCTTACCTGTGTGTGTTACAGAGCAACGCAACAATTTAGGGAGGGAGATTTTCAGGGCGGTCAGTAGTTGAAGTGCAAAAATTTTTGCAACTCGCACCTCTAATATAGCTATAGAATATCAAATGACTTAAGTTATGGGTATAATTGTAGCAATTCAGACTGCACGCCACGGAGCGTGGGTGCTTCCACGTGTTTTAATTTCTAAATACGATTTTACAAAAGGAGGGAGAAGGCTGAGAAACGTTCCTGTCGTGGCTGTTACGCTCTTGTGTTTCTCCATTCCGCCCGTTAACAACTACACTAGCAACAAGCAGCAGATTTTTTTCCACTCTGTGAGTAATTGTCTGCACAGCAGTGACAGATGTGCAATATAGCAGCTTCTTCAGGAAAAAATTAACAGTTTGTCCAGCATGTCAGCTCGCTCTTTTTAGTGCTTCGGAGGTCTTGGCCCCATTATGGATGATTTAGAAATTGAGGCAAGCTAAGACCAGCTGCCTGGGTTGAAAGCCTTAGTTAGTAGCCCTCATCTGCATTCCAGTATTCGCTTACATCTAGAAATTGGTAGGGCCCCTCTGGCCACAAGATGAGTATGGGCTGACAATGCCTTGATTTGTTGAGAGAGAGAATAAATGGGTTTTTCAGAAGATGAGGAAATATCACCATTACTGGCCAATTTACAGCATTTTATCTGTTCTTCAAACATGTCACTTTTGTTATTGTTGCATGGTAATTACATAGTGAAACGGAAAGAAAACAAATTCTGGTTACATATTCAGATGGATTGCAAAATCATATAATCCTGATAAATGCCCATTTATGATACACACGGATGAAAGGTTCATTTTAATTTTGAATAGCTAGCACAGCCATAAATAGGATATAGGATTAGATCCCACAGAATCTGATTACCTAAAAGCAAATAGTATTTTTCTTCACTTTTTTCATAACCAGGAAATTCAGTGTGTGCAGGGTATTTAAATAAGCAGGTTTTCCATAAAAATATATGAAGTAAATAGTTTAATTTCTGTATTTTAAATATAATCATTTAGAACTATTCAGCTAAGTTTTTTTTTTTTAAGTACTCATTTGTAAAAAGACATCAACCCATCAATATTGCTGAGAAAGATATCTCACAGCTGTACTCTATTGCAAGCTATACATTTATGACAAACAGAAGCAGCTTTGCTTATTGCATATCTGGTGCAACAAAGCAAAAGAGGGTCAGTATTGTGCATATACTTTGAATTGCAACTGTTACACCTTCTTAACAGTTTTAAAGTTTCAGGGCAAACGATGAATTTAAGAAGCAAGTTCTGACAAAACACCGGGAAGCCTGCAATTTTGGCAATAGCTTTCACACATGAATCATCGTCTAAAATACGGGAAGCTCCATTTTCCTCAATGGGAAGGCACGAGGAAAGGAATGGTGTGAAAATACATGCATGTATTAGCAGAAAGCTGTGCAGTTGATTCCTGATTGCTACAGAGGTGAAAAGAAACTGCTTTGTAAAGCCTTCTGCTTCATAAACCCTTGGTGTCCAAATTATCTTCACGAGATGTTGTCTTCTCGACTTTAAGGAGGGTTTGCCATTGCTTTGAGAAGAGTAGGGATGGCAGAGAAGGGAACACCCAGGAAGTTTTCATCGAGTCCCCTCTTGGTTCCCGACCCATGAGCAGAAGTCCTGGTCCATGAAGGGAAGCCAAACTCGCCGAGTCCTGCCAGCTTGGTTGCAGAAAGGGCCACCTATAGATTGCACATGCTTCTGAAAGGAGAAAGATTTGAAAGCTTCAGCTTTGGATACGTCCAAGTATGTTGCCACAGGGTTCTAGGTCAGCCTTCATGTTAGATGTTATGTTCTGGAGCAGAGAGTTAATGAAGATGGTTAATCGAAATTCTCTCTTCAAGGAATATAATTAGGCCCCTACTGAACATTTCCCTGTGGCAAAGTCTAGCCTGATTTTTTTTTTTTCCAATGTTTTTACTCAAATACATCATAAATGTAAGTAGGTACCAGCAATCTGAGCAACCAGACCTCTGTTGGGTCTGGTCTCAACTGATTAAATTGTATCTGCCTGCACTTGTCCGCCATGTAATCATTTAAAGGTTTACAGTTTGGGATCGGTTGTTACAGTTCAGTTTAGGGCTACAATAAGCCTGATGTTATCACAGGTACGTATTACCTGAATGACTGGTATCGTTCTCTTCCTCAACCTTACACTGTACTTGTAATAATTTAACTTTTCTTCTCCTTCTTGGCAAGTCCTGAATCTATATATAGCTATTGACAAGACTGGTACCAATGAAAGATTTCAAAGGGCAACTTTATTGTGGGTCAAACTTTCTGGTAGTGGGAGAGGGAATATATAAAAAGGCTAATCTCTGGGAAGCAGCGATAGATGCTGTTGCTTCGGACATGTGAAGATGAACTTCCAGTTTTTTAGGGATCCCTGTATGGAGGTGGCCAGCGGGTGGTGTGATGACTTCAGGTGTGGTGACGAGTCGAAGAGCTGTTGTTCAAGATTTCGGAGGGAACTGAATGATGATCTGAATTACATTCTTCTGTGGTTTTACAGCAGGTGTACTGGAAAAGAGTCTAAAATACCCTTTCCATGTTCTTGTCATAAAGTCACTTTCATAGTTCTCTGCCCCTAACTGAGTTTTCTTATCACTTTAGCATTGACTAACTTTTCTCATAAAAGGTTTTTTCATGCACTTCTGGGTAAAGTAGTGGCAAATGTGCAAAATGGCTACAAGAAGCATATCCTGGGAGACGTATCCGTAAGATAAATTGCAGCAGTTGGCTGAAGGCATTCAGATACAGTAAGCGCATTTGCTACAGTTTTGATTGCTCGGTTCAATCTCAGAGCATTAAGTATGTGCTATTTTTTGTTAATTTACCTTCTAAATCCCTTCTGAATATTGTGACACAGTGCTCGTGAACAGCAGAGACTAGTAATACTCATTCCTCTGCCACAGAAGGAACTACCCACAGCCTGAAATCCATCCCCTGTGCAAGTATTCAGTCTTCAACAAAGTGCATTCACCCTCATAGGTACATAGGAGGACTTGGAAACCCCAGTGCTGGTGCCTGCTCTTTCCCAGAGTGAAAAGCGTGTCCACAGCCTACGTGATGACATATCCATCCACCACCACCTTCTCCTCCGCACACTCGCTCGTGTCCACATCCGTGACTGCGGCAACGTCTGCCTTATGAGAAGTGACCCCTCCTCTCACCGCTCGTTGTGGCGGGGCTGCTGTGTCCCTCCTTAGCAGACTTTCTAATGTGACTCACCAACAAAACCGTTGTTGTCCCAGTTGTCTTGAAATGATGTGGGGGATGTTCCAAAAATGGACTTGCTGTATTTTCTCTCTGTGAGTGTGCATGTGCGCATATGGAAAAAGCAGCATTTTAATTGAATGCCACGTAGAAAAGTTTTTCATTTCAGCCTTCAGCAGTTACTCAGTATGATGTGATATATGCACACTCAGAAGAAGAATAGTATACAACAAAGTGAAGATTTCCGCTTTGGTGAATCACTGGCTTGTTTTTCCCCCCTCCCATTCAGACTGAAGATTTCCTACTGCTTTACACGTACTAAGCAGAGTGTTAAGATGTAGCTACATGCTGCTGTAGCCTGACTTTAAGCAAGCATCCAAAGTGGCTGTTGAAATCTGAATAATATTTGGTCATCACCTTGAAAAAGACGACAGTTTTGCCATGAGCAAAATTATGAAGAAGTCCTCCTTTAATTATTATTACTATTATTATCATCCTGAATTTCTTAGTGGCACTGAACCTTCCATAATATGCAGCCATCTGGTACAATTGCTTCCAAATACAGCCTTACATTTGATTGTAGGGTCTGGAACATCAGCCTGTAGGAATGTGCTGCTAAAGCATATTCCCTTACTGTCGGATGCTGAACAAATGTAGGATGTTGCAGTTTACTCAAAAGCCCTAATTTTTCATATTTTAGGAATATCCATAACAGGTGGTATTGTGTAGACAATACTCCAGGAAGGCAAGGAGAAAGCCACAGCAAATTCCAACAAAGCTGAAAGCATAGCGAGGATGTGGATGTACTTCATGTATAATTAAGGTGAAGTGCAGTTATCTTGAGGGTCCTTAAAATCACTTGTTGATTAGAAAAAAATGCTCTTGTACTGGGAACTGGTATAAGGTCACTAAAACAGAGCTCAACAAACAGAATTAAAACTATACCATCTTTGTGTTAGTAATAGAGTAGGTAATATAGAGTTAGGAATAGAAAAGGAGCTTCCCCACCTCTACCAGCTCCAGCAGGGAAAGGTCTGGTGCAGTCAGAAAGAAATACAAGGCTGGCACAATCCCCAAAGCTGGGAAGCACTGACGCTGCTGCTCCTTAGCCTCTGCAGCAGGACAAGGGTGCCAGAATGCCCTCCAGCCCTTTTCCTACAGCAGCACGCTTGGAGCAGGTCAGGGATATGTCGGTACGTACAGGTAAATGGCACTCATCTGCAGAACAGTTTCTCACTTCTTAATGCCCAAGGAGTAGCCAAGTGCATAGCATATAAGGGTTTGCATTCCTATTCCCAAAGCCACCACGTTTTTGCATGGGTAGCATTGTGTTTAAGGGACTATTTTGGAGATGTAGTTAGGGATGACACCAGGCTTTCACTGGAACCTCAGTGAAGTCATTTAGTCTCTCTGTGATGCAATTCTCCCAGAGAAAACCCAAATTATTCTTATGCATTAGTTGTCTTCACATCCCTTTGTGTCTTGTTTTCTGTAGGTGTTTCAAGGTGTAACATTAATCCAGCTCAAACGCAATGCGGTCAACGGGTTTAGGTCAATTGTATTACCATTCTCCCCTTAATATTTTTCTTTGCACTTGTCAGCATCCAGATGCTTAAGAGAAGATGTAACAGTTATCTTTGTGAAAGTCAAGGCAGGCATACGGGAGCGTGGTGGTCCAGAGTAATTGGCTACACTGATCATAACACATAGTTCAGTTAAATGGTTGATGGCTAATGTAGAAGTTGCTGCTCGTTTTGTTTGGAACTTGTGTCTTCAACCTGCCAATTCAGTCATCATTTCCTATGACATGTTGTTTATGTGACTAGTGAATATGGCAGTTTTTAAGGCAAAGCCATTTTCATAAGCTATGTGGTTAATCCAGAATGTAATATATAAACTATTAAAACACACCTGGATCAAAGCGCTGCCTAGTTCCCAAGTCCTATGTACCTTGTACCAACATGCAAACACCTGAAAAGTGCCATCATCAGCTTTGAATAGAGACAGCCAGCTGGTTTTTTCCCCCAGGTGTGGACTTCACACCCGTAACCTGAATTAGTTTGCTAAACCTGCATCCGACTCTTCGTTCTTATGTGGCACCTTTTGGTTAATAGGGTAACCTCCTGTTTAGTATGAGTTGTAATATCCTTCAGCAACAGAAGGCAAAGGTAAAATAAACCTTCAGAGGTTCCGGTACTTGCCGGGTGATCTCACTGGCGCGCGTTAGTGACAAACTACGACAACCCTCCTGGGGTCCTATATGCGCTCGTGGATCTGTTGCAGGTTGCAGATTTTTATCTCCGCTGCCGTGCAGCCGTGGGTGACGCTCCTGGGGCACGGGGAAAGAGGGTGCTTCTGGTGGGGGGGTGTTCCGTCGGCCCACCCAGGCACATGAGTGAGCGCTGGCTGATGGAGGCAGGATGGGGAAAAGAGCCCGGGCTGCTGCGTCGTTCAGCGTCGTCACTTGCTATTTAAAGAACAAATGCTGCAGCCTCGGATTGAAGGGACGTGGCACCTGGCTGCTGGAAGGACCCGGTTCCTTTTCCATAACAGCAGTCATCACTGCTGGTGACAGATCACAACAAAACTGAATAAAGGCAACAGCTATTTTTCACGCTGTCCTCTGCCATTCCCTCCCGTAAATAGCAAGGGTTTGTATGTTAATGTTTCTATTGTTTTAATATTCTTGTTTTCCTCATTTATATTCGAAGGTATTATTGTTAGTGCCAACTCATTTGATTTATTATTTAGAGAAAGCACTTGTTCAAAAAGTCAGCACTGGATATTAAATGATGATTGCTTGCAATGAATTTCTTCTTAACATCTGCAAAGACAATTTTGCCTTTTCTTCTTCCACTTAACTCTAAATGAGAGATCTTAAGCATAGTTAAATAGGATTCATAATATTGTACTGACTGAAAATCATCTTGAAATGGGGTATGTGAAGGCAAAAATAGTTATCCACATACAAAGCCTTCTTCCATCTGAATTTAAAAAAAGAAGGAAGGGGAGAATGTTTTCTCTGGGTGTACGTTGCTATTCCTGATTACATATGTGGTGAAGAGAGAGGAAACTCCAGGGTCAGGGCCACAGGTTTACTGGAGATACGGATCTGACCCATTGACTTCCCCTTCCTTTCCCCAGGTCTCAGGCTGTTGAAAATAATGCTTTAGTGTGTGATTAGCAATTGGAAAAAAAAAAATACATAAAATAATGCAAGTATTTTTTGTACTCTTAACTATATGCTACCTAAAAATACAGCCAAAGCCCGTTGGACTCAAGAGAAAATTTCCAATTGTATCGGATTCATATTCACTAAAAAATTTTTTGCCATTATTATTTTTTGGCCAAGCAAGTAACATCTCAGTAACCTTTCTGTTAGCATCAGTGCCGTGATAAAGAAGTAAGATAATGCCTCCATATTATCATATTAATTTTCATTTTTACACAGCTGCTTTAAAAATTCTTGTGCAAGCAGAGCTGCTGAAGGCACTTCATTTCATTATCCTTGAAAAACAAACATGAAAGTAGCTGTAAATAGAGGTGCAATTTAGATGTTCACTGCCACTAGCCAGGTTACAAAGATGGACAAAATGAGAAATAAAGAGAATTAAACTACAGATTTAATTAAAGATAATCATCAAGGAGGCTGGTAAAACAAACAAGTATATTATTTTTCAAATGTCCTAACATGAAGTGTATGAAGAAACCAAACTTTTTAGCAGTGCTTTCATGATTCTTTTTTGTAATACAACTCTTTTTCCACGAATGGGAAAATACTACTGGGTAACAAGTGAGTACATTGATGTCCTACTTTTTTTTGGGGGGGGGGGGGGGGGGGGGCGGGGAATTAAGCAACTTTGGTTTAAAATAGATGGCTCCTTTAAAAAGTACAGCCATAGTAAAATACTGAAGCAGAAAATAGTTTCTGGCATAGGGTGCAGCATTGTATTTCTGAATATATTATTATGAAGCTAATTGTCACAGAATTATGTTTTAGTTTTATGACGCATCCTAACAACAGTGACAAGAGATGCAGAATGGGCATTTTTTACATAAACATTTTGGCCCCTTTCCCTTTGGATTGTGTCAAACAGTAAAAAAGACTCCAGCTACAGTACACTTGGAAACCACAAACAGATTGTGCTCTTGCTTTAAACCTTGTAGTTTGAGTACCTTGCCTTTCTGCTAATTCTTACACATCTGCTAGAGAAAGGGGAAACATCATAATACAAACTGATTTGATACTTGGTAATTATAAGTGAATTGGTGAAGGGCACGATAATAGAATATTACCTTAATTTTTTCTCATTTTATTCATATGATGTAGTTGTTTTCTTAGCTATCAGCGTGCTTGATGGTGTGATGTGACATAAAGTTTCTTTCAGCATTCGTTAGACATGGTTTTCTTACTAAGAGGAGAATTCAGACTTAAACCTTACAACTATGTCTTTTTTTTTTCTGAACCATTATGTATTCCACGTAGGCCACACAGGTTGCAAAATATTATTCTGCAAGCAAATTATTCTGTTGCAGTGGGGTTTTTTTTACGTGTCTCTTTATCCTCCAGTTTGCCTTATTTTCTAAAGGCCATATCATGGGTTTTGAAGAAGATAAATTGGTAACTAATGTATTTTAGAAGTCTCTATGATTACTTTGGAATGGGTAGTTTTCAAGAATATATGTAAATGTGTACATGCATATAATTCTTCTGATACTTGTTTTTAGAGAAATTTTGAAATGGAGATGGGCTGTCATTGGAAAAGACTGTAACAAGCGCATGTTTAAATCTCAGTGACTTCAGATGAAATGTGTGCTTATAAACATTCTTCTGAACAGGAATACTTACCTCACCTAGGACCGGGTGGAAAAGATGCTTAAGAAGATACAGGCGCATAAAGAATCTTACATGTTGATGCGACTGCTTACTTCAGACTTGACTGTGATTTATTGGCCCAAGGTAAGCAGCGCCTAACCGGTGGTGGGAAGGTGCAGCTGCCTCCCCGTGGCGCAGGAAACAACCGATGAAATTTGTGCCGGGTGGAGGAGCAGTGGTTGGAAGGGCTGGGCAAGGCTCCCAGCCAAAAACTGGAGCAAAACGTGAGGCTTGATAAGACCTCCTTGACTGCACGTTGACCAAGGGACAAAGGTGCCCGGTGACACCCCTGGGAAGCCTCGCTCACATAGGGGACGTGAATGAGACTATGATGATTATTCATCCAGTAGACTATAATGGCTCTTTCTGAGCCTGCAGAGGTCTGATGTGTAGCTCTGTGTTTAGAGACTCTTAAATATACCTCGTGAATCACTTGGCAGACCAAAACTGCTTCCAAAGAGACGTTGCAGTTGGTGGTGTAAATCCTTCTCAGTTCTCGGGTAATGGTGCATCACCTCAGAGGCTGCCTCACGTGCACACCACACCCAAAAGCTGAAAACATCCGTATTAACGGTAGGATTTGTGATTTCCCTAGTTCATTTCGTTATCGTCACAGTTTTTAAACCTCTCCTTCATATGGTCAATCAATATCAACCAAATTAAAAAACTGAAACCAGCTGGAGAATTTTTGCCACAGAAAAAAACCCTGCTGAAACCAGTAAGCTGTTTCTTTGTATTCTGCAAATTAGTGTTGCTGTGTACATTAGTGGGGTTTTTTCTTTCCTGTTTTTCTCCTTTTTTTCTCCCCCCCCTCCCCCCCCGCCAAATGTGCTTTTGGATTGCATCTTTGCATATGAAATTTCAGCCTAGAGCTAATTGTTACTGTTGATGAATTATAAACTGCTTAAAAGTAGGGTTATAAGGGAAATTCTGGCACATTCTTGAGTATAGCAGCACGAACTTACTTTCCTGACACCAAAATCAACCATATTTTTCTCCTTAAATAAGTTCTATTAAGTCATCCACAGCTTTCAAATCCTCATGCATTTCTTTCATGATTCCCCTGTGGAGTTATCCTTGTTTTTTTGAAAAGGATAGTCTCAAGTCTGAGCCTGTACTTCCAAGTCCTGCTCTTTGTTGCCTAAGGAGTATACAAAGGTTTAGATTGCATCTTTTCAATGCATTATGGCACTGCAGCCTAAAGCCAATACTTGTTTTTTAACTGGCAACCTGCCTGTACGAATGGAGGAAGCAGATTGCCTCTTTGCTGAACACTTAGACAAGGTACTGATTTAACAACAGTGGACAAGCAGCTGGGAGCTGGGCTGTCAGCCTGTCACACACTGACAAATCTGTTGTTCATATTCAGGCAGGATGTTCCAGTTAGATTGCCATCAGTATCATCCATCTACCACAGGCATGCGAGGCGTACCAGCGTCTCCCGCATACCCATAGACGAAATGCTGGTGATACAGCTTTCCAGGGGAATCTCAAGAAAACAGCTAATTTGCTTTTTTTTTTTTTTTTTTTTTTTTCCCCCGATGGTCTCCTGCAATAAGACCGGGAAGGCAGCAGATTCAATTTTTGCCTCTCTCTTTGTTCCCTCATTTGGTATGCTGAGATTATGAGTGCAAATTGTTGGTTACTCCAATTTCATGTCTCAGGCATGAAAGGAAACCTCTGAATGGAGCCTTACCACTTTTGATAAAGCCACGAAAGCTTTTTCAAAAGCCAATTCAATAAAATGCAGTGTAACTAAAACAGAAATAATAAAATCAAAAATGGTGATTAATAAAGATATACTGAAATTACATTGTTCTGCCTTCCAGAATAATTTTGAACATATTTTCATACAGCTGCTAGATCTGTAACACTAAAATAATACACTCCAGAACTATTTCATTCGCATAGTCGAGCTTAGTCTGCGGCTGGGTGAACTCTCGGCTAAAACCTGTCTATATTCACATTAATCAGTTGGAGTCAATCTATATTGGGTTTGTATATGAGTGGGTGTGAGGAGGACGTGTTTATCAAAGCTGTTGAACATGTGCTGTAATTATTTTATCACAGACATATACTTGCCTATTTCTTTTTTAATTTGGAAAAGCTGCTTTTAAATACTCTGATTAGATATTCAACAGATTATAGTTTTATATTATCTGTCCTTATGTCAAAGTTATTCAGTTTGTGGCCCCGAGTGCCCTTTCTCTTCTCCTGTTCCAGCTCCAGATCTGTAATCCCAAAGCCCACAAAAAGAACTCCTGAATTTAGCTGGGGGAGAAAAAAAGGGTACATCTGTATAATTTCATCTGAATTTGTCATCTGATTTTGCTGCTGCCTGTTCATCACCTCTGAGTGATAGAAATAACCCACAGCTTTCTCAAGGAGGTGACGGAGGAAGGAGTCCAGTTAACTTACTACTTATTCTCACAGTGGTATATACCATTTTACATTTTTAGACCGTCACCAGTGTAATTTATAGCAGTAATGGCTCTGAAAAGTGGCAAGCTAGTCAAATTCTTAGTATTAATCTATATCTTTTTACATGTTACCTTAATACTGTAAAAATCATAATGTGACATACATTTATGTAGTATGTAATTTAATCAGCTAATATCTTCAAGCCCTCTTCCCAACCTCTTTGATACAATACCTTTTCTGGTCAAGAAAGCCATTTACCTTCACTATATTTTTCACAGTAAGGTTCAAGATCTTCTGGAAAACACAAAGTTCATGTAGATCAGCTAAGTGACCTATCTAAAAGGAAAAGAAGAATCTTGCCATTTTCTGCCTTTTGGGGGGTTGGTTTTTTGGGGGGTTGGGTTTTTTTTGAGGTATGTCCATCAACAAGAAAGCTCAGAAATAGAAAATAGTGCAGTACAGATTGCAGTAAATTTTCACACAATGCTGGGGACAGTACAAAAGGTCAGTAAAAACATGCGTAAAGAAGGCAGGTGGATGATAATCTGTTTATATTTCTTACACAGTATGCTGCTGATTCTTCATTTTTAGAAGTAGTTAATTGATGTAATCTTTCATCCCTCCCTAAAAGGAATCTCAGTAATCATTCCACACATAATGAAAAACAGAAGTGTCTTACAATTGTTCGTGGGTTTTTTTAATACGCAAGTTGTGTTCCCAAATATGAACATTTGAAAGAATTCTCAGGTGAAGATGCTTTTAAATTCATGAAATATTATTATCTCGCTTTGGGTCATATTGAGATGAGTGAACTACTTATCAGATTTCCCAAATGATGATCCACAGCAGTTTTTTCTTTGTTGAGGTCTAGTGCTTGGTCTTTTAAAATAGCCCTACAAGTTCATCAGACAGTAAACATGGGCTGTAGCCATAGAAGGTGGAGGAATTTCTAGATTATTGTTAAAGATACAAATAAAATCTGAGGGAATCAAACTGCTTTTGTGGTTAAACACGAATAAAAAACATGCTTTGAAGTCTTTTGCACGTGGTCACATGTCGAGGCTAAGCTCCTACTTCTTGTACACAAAGGTAACAATATCAGTTCCTTATCTTTATAAAATCTCTGGGTGTTCTTTGCTGAGAAACCCCTGTGATTTTTGATTGACAGAAAGATTACCTAATAAACCTTCACCACAAACTAATTAATCACTGTGAATACAACACTAAATTGGCAAGCATAAAAAAGCAAATGAGATGGGTGTTGAAGACCATTTTCAAATGACCTTAGTTAAAAGCCAAGTACAGAGTGTTGAAAGCATCAATAACGTTGCATTGCTAGTAAACTTACTTCTTTACTAGAGCTGCCTGCTTACAGGAAGCATGTGAGGGCGAGACATTAAGCCGCAGCGTTCACGACTGCACAAACCCTGACGTGTTTTGGTCGGTGGGACCTCAGTAGGAGCAGGGCATCACCTCTTCTGAAAGCACTCAGGACATGGGCAGGACTGGGACCTGCTTTATCGTTCCTCTGCACTCCTTTTGCAATTATCAATTGCAAATCTTTTTCTTAACGGAAACGCATTATCCTGACGTAGAAATTTCGTTGCATCCGTGAGCCAAGGTTTTATTTTACTGCAGGAGGGTGGCATCGTGGTAATGCAGCAAGTGGGCTTCCTCTGGTTGCAGCGGCCCTGTGAGCTGTAAGAATACCTCTTCCCCACGCACAAGTTTAACAAAGATAAAGTCACCACAATGTGATATTCCTGACAAGTTTATCTAAGTCTGAGGCTTAGGTCAATATAGGATCTTAGTTCTCCACTTTCTTTTTTCTTTTCTGATGATTGAATAGCACTACAGTCTTATTTATGGCTCAGGTATAGGGTATGCCAGCACCACTGCAGGAAATACACTTGTCAATTTTTTAAGCCTTGAAATTAAAGACAGGAGAAAGCTCTGATGGTTTTTATCCCACTCAGATTGTTCCCTCTGTTCAGGGAGGCTAATATCAGGGATTTTGTTCAGGCAGTCCCTGCCAAGGTTGAGATACACAGCCCCCCCAGGAATACATCGCCTTTGATGGAACAACTACCTCTGCTGCTAATTCACTTTCCCGTGCAGAGCCGCAGAGGGGGTGGCTTGGCTCGGCTCGCAGGGGCAGAGGGGACCACGGTTCGGGTGGTGGGGGTAGGAAGAAGGCTGTGGGAAGGGATTGTGAAGCCCCTCTGCCACCTAGAAGTGTGGAGGAACAGAGTAAAAAAAAAATAAATAAATTCAAAAGTAAATTAAAAAATACCGCAGCAGCAAACCAAAACAGTGGGAAGTGTACTGTGGGGGTTTTTTGGCAAATGAGGGAAGCAAGAGTCATGTTTCCATCTATTATTACAGCCTGTTAAAGTCTGTTTCTGTATCCTTTCAGCTATGTTCCGCCGTGTATCCCAGCTTAACATCAGTCTTGTGTTTCATTTACGTGCTGCTTTACCCATTCATCGTGAGAGGGTGAAATAGGCTTGCTTTCCTGCAGTTTTCAAACAGGCAGCTGCATACCATCTCAGTGCCTTGCTAACTTTTTCTTTCTGATCTTTTGCTTCTTCAACAATTCCTATGTAAAGCAATGGAGATTGTTTCTATGTGCCGTGTCTGTGAGTACACAGGTGCAGTGACTAACTTGAATCCAGCTGGTACCTCTGCATTTCCCATTCATCCACTGAACTGGAATTCTACTCAAAATAGTAATCTCAAATTGTGGACTTTTGGTTTTTTTCCTCCTTGCTAAGGATTTGGTTCATGATTTGCCTGACTTGTAAAATTTTTATTTTGTAAATTAAGCTAAAATCCTAATAGGTTGGTGATGGGGGAATAGACAATCACGGGCTCTTTGATCTCGTGGCACCTGCATGTACACAGACCCCTCTAGTCTTCAGCCTTCCAGTACCTTGCTTGTTCAGCAAGGCACAGTTTGTGGGACCGGCCCTGGACGGTGCTCCATCTCGGTAGCTAAAGAATGAAGCAAACCTCCAGTGCTGCAAATATCCTGTTCAACTCGGTAGGGCTACAAACGAGCACAAAGGAGATGCTGTGGAATGGGTAGTTGCAAGGTCAAAGCCGGTGAGAAATTTTAAACTGGGTCCAAACCAACCTCAGCCTGAGCTGGACTGCTGGGTTTTGTCACAGCATTTTCATCTTTTGTCCTCTCCCAGTTATCCGGGTTGCTTCTATGGGGGCATAGGCGCAACGTGTGCCTCCACTGGCCCCGGGGGTGGGTGTGCTGGGGCTGCCCCCCAGGAGCGCGGTGGCGCGATGCTGGGTCAGGGCCGGTACGAGCTGTCTGCCGAGCTCCAAACACAGACATCGCCTTTCACAACGAGCCGCAGCAGCCACCGCCGCCGCTTCCAAGGATTTTAATGAATTGGCCGCTGTTCTCCAACCCACTTATTTGCCTCCTGCAGCCGCCCCCCCCCCCCACCTCTGCCGGTCTCTTCCCCTCCCCGCTCCCATCCTGGCTGCTCCCAGGCAGCGGGGAGAGGGAGAGAGGAATTATTTATTGTGTGCCTGTTGAAAATGAAAGGCTTTTACATTTTAATGAGCACTAAATAGGAGTGAGGAAATATTGTTCATTAGCTGTAATCTGTGGAATTGCTTGAGTGAACTTCCTTTGGAGGCCGCTTTAAACGGTTCACTCAAGTAAAGCAGTTTGTATGGTAATTAAGGGAGCATTTTTCTGTCAACATCTGTGCTGCTATTTATAACGTTGAAGGTATCTTATTACTCCACCAGAGAAACATTAAAGAGGGTGGGCAGAGGGAAGGTTGTATTTTATATATATGTATAATTACTGTTTTCTCTCTTCAAAACCTCTCCCTTTTCCTTGTTTCCTTTTTGCTTTCTTATTCTCTTCTCATTCTTCGCACCAACCCCCAATTTGCCAAGGGAAAAAAAAAAAAAAAATCCTGTCCACTATTTCCTGATAGTAAGGATTATCATTCTGACATCTTTTCATTAATCATACCCTTTGCTTAGCAGCCAGGCAGGGAGACTCAAGCTGCTTGGCAAAAACGAGAGGCCTGTGTCTTTGGAAACCATTCCTCGTCCCACTTCTCTCCATGGTAAAATAGATGGCTTTTGGCTGGGTTGTCGCAGTGTCCCCAGAGGGGTAACACAGCATCACCTCTGTCCTCCGCGCATCCCTTTGGTAGCGCTGCTGCACTAAAGCCAGCCCGGGCTCCTCGTGGTCTGCAATGAGAAGAGTGAGGGGGCAGGGGGTAATGGGGAGAAATAACCTTCAGCATATACAGTGCTGTTACGTTATTTAAAATTTGAAGGTGGTATTGTGACTTTGCTGCTCTGAGGAAAAGAGTTTGGGCCTGGTATGAACGGACCTGGGTTTTACATACAAAAATGGAAGGATTTTTACTTATTTGATTTCATTGGATAACACCCATCATTTTAACACCAACCAGCTACACTATGCTAAGGCAATAAGGAGCCATCACCAGGTAGAATTTTATCCTTACTTTTTCCCTCCTTGATTTTTCCTGTACTCGTAACGATGATGTTCGCATCCTGAATGCATCTCATCACTTAGGGATATGGGAAATTATGTCCTTTAAAAGTTGGAATTGCCAAAGCAGAGATTCACATTACCCAGCACTGCTCAGCGACACCTCCCAGCCCGCTTCGCTCCAGGTGATTTCTAAAGACATGCAAGCCATCTTCTGTCGTAGATGTGTGCAGTTTCCACTTTCCCAAATCTAAATGTCTTCCTCCTTCCCGTTCTCATGTTCTGAATGTTTCATTTATGCTTCTGCTGGTTTACTTCTCCCTTTAAATCTCTGACATAATTTTCTTCCTCCCCTAAACTAAATCCAAACCTGGGGTGTTGAGCCGTTTTTCCATGGTGTTTTGCGTACATGCTAAGAAGGCTTCAGACAAGAGGAGGGAATATTCATGTAGTGCTGTGAAGATTTTATCTTTTTTACTAAAAAGAACCTCACAATGGACGTGGAAAAATGCATCAGAAAAAGCAAGAAGTAGAGTTAAAACTTGCTAGAGCGCACCAAATACATCGCTCTATAGAAATTAAATATGCTGTGCCAGAGCCAATAACTTTTATAGATTTTTCTCTACCTGTAATGAAGGAAAAACATAAATGACTATCATAAAAAGTAAACATTAGAGATAGAAAATCCCTTTTACAGCATTCAGTCCATCTTTCTGCCAATAACAACTTGTTCCCTGTAGTATATTTTTCTAGTGATTCCTCCAGTCTAGTGTTAAACATTTCAAGAGATGGGCCTTTCTGTTCCCCTGAGAGATGGGCTGAAAGCTTAGTGCAATTCAATGTCAGGAAGTTTTTCTTGGCAACTTTAATTTTCTCTATCTGTATTTCTTCCTGTTGGTCTTGGGATATCCCTATAATTACTTACGTTCCTTTAAATTTTCTTATCAGTGCTGTTTTGGAGGTATCTGTATCATGATTCTGTATCGCCATTTCATAACTCTGCAGCAAAAATTCCAACTGCTCATTTATTTTTCATTCTTGGCTTACAGTTTAGTTTATAGGTAAAGTTTCCTTAATGTTTGCATCCTATTTACAGCAAGAGAGCTTATCATATCACCAGACTCAATATCACTGTTGTTTTATTTTAACGGGTAACCAAATCATGAGACCCTGACATCTGCTATTTTTGGTAAGGGGCCAGCACTGGTTTCAGAAACAGGAAAGTGCTTCCAAAGAGAAAAAAATTACAAGCAGACAGAGAAAAAATAATGGAGAGCAAAACTGTCCAACAAGTAAGAGAGGTCTAAACACAAAGGGGAGAGGTTTTTCAGGAGAAAGCAGATGAGTTAAGGCCTCTGATACAGAAATAAGCAATTTACCTGAAGATGGAGAGCATTTTATTGTCAAGGAGAAACGGAAATTTGCCTGAATCAGCAGCACAAATACATGGACCTGTTCTGAAAAAGCTGTATCATGCCTAGCGTGCACTCACCCACAGAGGAGATCAGAGAGGCGACCAGCACTCCTGCTCTTCAGGTAATGGATGTTCAGGTGTACACCTGCTTACAAGTTGGGATCACAACAAAGAGCTGAGGGCCGTTTCGTGGGGCTGAGGAACTTGCTCAAGAGTTGGAGCCTTTCCATGAAACCGCTGGCAGGAAAGGTAGAGGTTTTCTGCCGTGGTCCGTGTGAATATAGACCTGCATCTCCCAGGCATGGTGGCAGGGGAAATGCAGTCCAGATTGTGACATATCAGAGTGCTTGAAAAATGAAAACTCTGTCTGGATTTCAGTATGTCTAATTAACTGTGTGATAAATGCCAGAACATGGATCCTGGAAATTTTGTCTATCTAGTTTCTGTTAACATTTGGAGCGAAATGCATATTTTGCAGGCTATTAATTGTGCTTGCAAAATCATCTCTCCCAGAGCATCCGAAACCCTAACAGACATAGTCATTTTCCAAGCAGCACTGAGGAAAGACGTGTTTACTGCATAGGTTTGACACAAAATGTTTCAGGGTCCAGCCTGCTGAGTATCTGAAGACAGACCGGACTCCTCATCTGTTGGGCAATTCAAATACTAGAAGAGGTGGCAGACGGACATCTATCAAATAGCATGAGCATAGTTAGTAGCAAAGCACCACAGCTCATGCCTTTGCTGAACTGGAAGAAAAAATATTGCTTACTAATCAGGACGTCAATTCATTGCCAGGAGGCTGTATTAGACCTTCTGTGTATCACGCAACTTTACATTTCCCCTGCATCTCTTGCGATGAGCTCGATTTGAGTAAAGCACAACTTCCCAAAGTTACCCAATCTCGATTTGTCTCATTTTCTTTAATATTTAAAGCTTTCAGCTACTTTTCAGCCAAACACACGGAACAAGACAATTCCAGAAGAAATGTGAAGACCTCCACTCAGTGACAATTCAGTGATGCTGGAATTGTATGGTCTGCCAGAAAAGGACTAAAAAAGCAGTCTGCCTAGTAAGTAGTTACTCATATCTCTTACAAGGTGTATTTTATTTATTTTTAATAAGAAATTAATTTGATCCAGTTGTTTAATATGTCTTATTTAAGAGGCCTCTCTGAAATAAAATACCATAGTCACAAAAGGCTGGAGAGGAGGAACATAAACCTGTACAGTAATTGTTCATTTTCTCCTCAATTATATTTTTAGTTGTCAAAACAACAAGAGATGCCAAATAGTGTTGCTTAACTTTTAAGCATATGAAATACTCCTATCTTTTGCTCCTATTAAGGTAAGTAAACTACATTTTAAATACAACTTCCTTCCTTACTTGTGACCAAATTGTTTTTCCCATCACTTTAACACGTAGCATTATGTGGTGTCATGTAAAAGGCAGCTTTACAGACAGCTCTGGTTCTGCATCATCAGGGCATCTCCTTCCAGCAAGGAGCTCACATGTGGGCTTTTCTTTAGGAATGTGTAGCTGCTACTGGAGCTCAATGGAATTTAAGGTCATGGAGAAACTTTAATGCTTCGCTGAGTGGGAGTACATTTTAGTATATGCTCAAGTATTTTTCTCAAGAGGCTTATCCATGCCTAACGCTTCTTGAAAGGCCCTTCTGAGTTAAAAATACCTGAAGTTCTTTCTAATGAGGATCTATAGCATTCTGCTCAAGGTAATCAAGGCTCACAACATCTTGTATTTCAAAATTGTTATTATGAAAGAATAAAAAAGGGTTACATTAGATAAAATAAGCACAGGTTAGAGTGAAAGATAAAAATGGAGAAGGAAAATAGTAGAGAAGAAATACGAAGGCATCTCTTATTGAACTTCTTATTAAACTTCTTCATTTATAATCTCTCTTAAGCTATACCATATTTACCTATAAGCTCTTTAAGGCAAGGCTTCAGCATTCTGCATGTATACGGGAGGCTTAATGGGTGCATTTTAATATTTAAAAACAAGTAATTTTCTATGGGTGTCACAGAGTTTATCTGCTTTAATACCATTTTGGTATTTATTGAATATCTGAACAATACAATAGACAGACAGTCAGGCAATTAATCATAATATTTTCCAAAGATCACAAACATTCTTCTGGTGTTTTGGAAGTTACTTCTGAGGCTTCCCAGGTAGTGTACCATTGTAATATAATATTAACACATGACAGGACATGTTTCAGAGGTCCATTAATACATGCTGTAGATGTGCAGCCTCATGCATTCAGCCACTGGAGGCGTGTATTAATGGACCATTAAAACATGCCCAGGAGTGTCTTAATGCTATTACAGTATGGCTCTGCAAATTTTAATTCAACTTTTGTATAAAAGAGTTCTTTTAAAAAATACAATTTTTACTATACTGTGAAATCTCTCCTATTCAGGAAAGAAAAGGCTTTTGTGACATAAGAAGACAGCAAGACATGGATATAAATACCATTTTTTTGACCATTTTAATACATTCTCTTTTGATTTTAAATTGTTTTATAAATAGCTTAGTCCTAAGGCCTGATTCTCATTTTTGCTGACCTACCTTTCCACTGCTCAGGAAGGGTAAAAGAGTCTTAAAGTGCCATAAATGTAAATCACCCCCCAGACTACTTAGCTTGGTTGCTAATTTCAATAGACATTTCTAGGTTTCTAGGTGAGTAAGACTTTTAAGCACCTTTGGACTTTTGTTGAAGAAGCAAAACTAGAAATCCAAGCAGTTTGCCAAGTAAGTTTTGCAGTAGAAGGCTAAAACTAGGGAAGGAAAAACTGGGTCTATCACAGGTGATCAGTCTGTTCATACCCTCAGTAAAATGTTGTCACTGACCACATCAGTTTCACAGCTAAATCTCGATTTAATTAACTTTGTAAGATGACGTTATCATTCCGTACTGTTATTTTATTACTGTTGTATACTAATAATACAGAAATTGTTATTTTTATTATGCTAGTACAGGAAACAATCATCCGTGATTTCGTACCAAATCCTGTGTGAGCATATACTGCAAGCTGTGGAACAAACCTTATCCTCCCATGTCACCCTCTTGTTTAAAAGTCAGGAGCAGCATAAAGAGCTTGGAAGTACGGGAGCCTGACTAGAGATTTCGTTAATGATAGTCCTTTGAAAGAAGGCCATAGGCCACCCTTCAAAAAATTTACCATCTGCCCCAAAATAAAATATTGTCTCAGGTCCATTTCAAAATTGCATTTGGATTTTGCCTTTATTTATTTATCTATTTATTACAGCCCTGTGGAGAAGGACTTAGGGGTATTAGTGGATGAAAAACCGAATATGACCCAGCAATGTGCGCTTGCAGCCCCGAAAGCCGATCGCGTCCCTGGGCTGCATCAAAAGAAGCGCGACCAGCAGGTCGAGGGAGATGATTCTTCCCCTCTCCTCTGCTCTGGTGAGACCCGACCTGGAGTTCTGCATCCAATTCTGGGGCCCCCAACATAAGAAGGACATGGACCTGCTCGAGCAAGTCCAGAGGAGGGCCATGAAGATGATCAGAGGGCTGGAGAACCTCTCTTATGAAGACAGGCTGGGAGAGTTGGGGTTGTTCAGCCTGGAGAAGAGAAGGCTCCGGGGAGACCTTGTAGCAGCCTGCCAGTACTTAAAGGGGGCCTGCAAGAAAGATGGAGAGGGACCCTTTATCAGGAAGCGTATTGATAGGACAAGGCGTAATGGCTTTAAACTGACAGAGGATAGATTTAGATTAGATGTAAGGAAGAAATTCTCCACATGTGGGGGCGGTGAGGTGCTGGAACGGGTTGCCCAGAGAGGTTGTGGATGCCCCATTCCTGGCGATGTTCAAGACCAGGTTGGATGGGGCTTTGAGCAACCTGGTCTAGTGGAAGGGGGTTGGAACTAGATGATCTTTAAGGTCCCTTCCAATCCAAACCATTCTGTGATTCTATACTGCGTGACATTACATGTAGCTGAAGCCAGCAGTCATTTTGAAATGGAGCATTGCAACACATTGTTCAAAAAAAATTGCAATTAGGTATCAAAGCATTGTTTTTCCTTGTTTCTGTCTAAAAAACTATTTAAGGAAATTCTTCACTTCTTTCTGAATTAGTTTTCTGACAGAAAAAGTTACAGTGGAGCTCAACATTAGACTAGCATCGCTTAGGGCTGTGTATTAATCATCATTATCATAATAATAGCATTACACTGTTATTACATAATACTCCTCCTCTGAAGTGTATAAGTACAGTGAGCTGTAATTTGTAAATACCAGTGCTGCTTCAGCTGCACTTTCCACTCACAGTGCTGCAGGAGGAGCATCAGAATAATGCCAGGTTTAACTGCAGCATCACCACCTCAGAGCATCAGCTCCTCAGCCATAAATCCTTGCTGCTGATCAGCGCATGGGCAGAAAGTCTGGAAGGATACGTGGCTGAATCGCTGGTGGGACATGGTGTGGATCTGGGACTCTTTTCCTGTCGTGTTCGTATGAGAGCTATGGTGCTTGTCAGCCTCAGAGCGGGAAGATCTGACTGATGGGAAGAGTATGATAATCTACACCATTATAACAACTGGTTGGATTTGAGAGCTTTTTTTTCTGTTCTTCCTTCCCCACACTGATGTCAGCTGCGGGGAGTTTTTTAAGAACCTTTTTTGAAAGGAGGAAGAAGGGATGAGGGGGGACTTGGTTTGGGGTTTTGGGGGGCTGTAGAGGGATTTGACTGGATGTGGCCCTAAGTTCCTATGTCTGCAAATACAAAGAAAGGAAGCTATTATTAATAACTCTACTCATGAACATAGCCTGTAAATTCAAAGCCCAGCGATGATGATTTAGGTCTTATCAAGGCTGATAGTGTCAGTGCTGTCTTGTAGTGTTGTTCAGTAGATATGGCAGTGTTGTTGACTATTGCCTTCCAGGATGAGCTTGTAGCCTTCCTTATAATTAGATTTTCCAGTTGTAAAGAAATCCCTCAAAATTACACATGTGCTGAAATGAACCGTGTCACACATTTTCTTTGAGGTTGAAATTATATATACATATAATCTCCAAGTGACTTAAAATAATTTAATCCAATTAGAGGAAAATATATGGTTTGGACCAGGAACTAGAGACAGTTCTACTTAGGTACTTCAGTGTTTAACTTTTAAGCCTGTGGCTGCCAGAATTTAATCTAATTCAGCACTAAACACCTCATCTTCCTCTATAGTTTAGGTAAAAGGTCATATGCTCCAAAACTGTTATCCAAAAAGTGAGAACACGGAGCGGGGGGGGGTGTGGGGGGGGTGTGGGGGGGGTGTGTGTGGAATGCAGTAGATCTAATCAGTAAGCAAAGAGCTATCTCTGAATTTATGACACATTTGCTTCAGGGCTCTTCAAGGGTGTGAGGGAAGGACTAGGATGTAATGCTGGACCTGATTATGTGAGGAGAATGGGACTGAGAGAAGGAATCAAAAGCAGAGAAGAGCAGGATAGGGAAAAGGACAGTCTGTAGGGGAAGAGGCTGAGACAGTCAAGCTTGGGGCAAACATATGGAAGTACGATTCCATTACTGCATGCTTTCCTTCTCTGCCCACAATGGCCTGGATTTTTACCTTTTATTTTACAGTTTTATATGTTTTATATATTATATATCATGTATTATTATACATTGGATTGTATATTTATTGTATAATTATATATTCTATTGTTATTTTAGTCTCATGCATTACTTAAAAGAGGGCTATTACTATTTATAGTCAGGACTCCAAGAGCCATCTGTGATTTATAGCTTATGCAACCTTACGTCAGTCCTTACAACCTGAAAAGTAGAGACAATGTGGTTTTACCATAACTAGCACTGTTACGCTGTTTCCGATATATAACGTAGTTAGATTTAGCTTGGGCACTACGCAGTCTAGACAACTGTAATTAGGAGCTGGGCAGCTGCCTGTCCCCCACGCAGGGCATGCTGTGATGGAGCAATGCAACAAGCTAGATGACACATCTGAAGTGGTCTGTCTGGTGGGGAAGGTGGCCAAGGCTGAGTGACTTTTAGGACCTAAGGAGACTGCTGTCCCCTTTCTGAAAGGCAGCTCACTGGAGTATTGGCTCCTAAGCTATTCAGAGTTATACATAAAATAAATGAGAAGAATATTGTGCATGTATTGATCATTGACTTTGTCAGGTCACAATTATTGTAATCAGTAAGTAATGGAATTAACAAATATTTGTACAGCACTTCAAAAAAAAAAAAAAAGCAAGAAACATGAAAGTGCGCTGTACAGCTAAGTATTGGGTTTAGTATTATGATAAATGATGCAGGTATGACATCCCTCAGCAAGTGCCAATTAACCCTAGAGATGTTTCAAAGTTACTTTTGTAGGGTTTTTTAAGCACATCAGGAAAGAGAGACCTATTATATAGTACAACACAGAAGATATCACCACCCTTATTGATAACGTGCTACCAATTCAGTTGGTATTTGACTTAAGAGCTATATGGCTTCCTCTAAAACGGTCCCGGACTAGTTGTGCCTCAGTTTTGCAACTGAAGCAAGTATTCCAACAATGTATTTTTGACAAAAGTAGTAAGATTTAAAATATGGTATTGTTCAAAATCATGCTTTGTTATGTGAGCGCAATCCAGAAATTACAGAATTCAGATTCCTACCCAGAGCTGGCATTGACCAAACACAGATAACTGTCATCTGAATTGTAGTTTTCCAAAAGCAACTTTCCAGCCAAAATGGCTTGGTCCCAGGTTCTGTTTTAGTTATGGCAAGAATGTTAGAAGTTAATTAGACCACAGTGGTCCTTTTCAAAACTTCTGTGGCTTTTACAGATTTCCAGATGAGGGAGGTGGAAATTTCCAAATGATTGCATTGAAACAGCTTTTTCTACCTAGTTTTGTGTCAGCTTCTGTAATGATAGGGGAAAACAGGGTAAAAAAAAATTGCATTCAAATTCTGATTCCAAAAAGCCACATTAAAAACTTTCTAAAATACTGCCCCATGATGTGTTCAGAATTTGATGTGTAACGATAATGATGCATAAAACAGCTCCTAACTTTGTCTTTCAAAAGCGCTGCAATTCCCTCTTACTGGGAAAACTGTCATTCATATAATTTGGAGTCTCTCCCGGCAAAAAGTAGTAGCAGCTACTTCAGACATGGGCATAGCAGATGGAAAGGCAGGCTTCCCCACCTCAAACAAGATTGCCCTAGACATCACTTCGATGCAAAGTTTCAAAGGAAATTATTTCACATTGCTTCAACTAGCATCATACTGCGACATACTTGCTTCAATCATGAAGAAATCATTAGTTTACTCATTTGCTGAAAAGACATGCTATCACATTTTAAACAAGAAGACGATAACAAAAATGATCCCTCTTAAAAAAAAGTGTCTGTAGAAGAAATGTGTGGGAGGAAGTGTAAAACCAGATTGGAGAAAATTTAATAAGTTGTCTTGAATATAGCCCTGTTGTTACTGGAATAGCATTAAAAACCAGCAAAGTGTTCCTGGGAAATTCCTTCACTGGCATGGCTTTAACCTACATTAAATGATCTCATGATGGACACCGCCACTTAAGCAGCAAATACTAGCAGAGACTAGATGGGACATGAAAAGAGAAAATCAGAGTATAGATGCACAAATGCTGACTACCATCTGGCACAGATGTCATTTACTGCTGTTCATGAATCAGGAACCAGTTTAAATTTAACAGATTTAGCAGTCTATCTATACTTATGCAACACTAAGTAATGCAATAATTATTCTTGAAAGTTGCAAACTATATGGTTCATTATTTTGTGAATGGAAATTCTTGGTAATTTTTTTCTAATTAGCATAGGTTTTAGGTTTAGGGTAATATTCTAAATACACAACTTACAGAATCTAATAGCAACATAAACATTTAACAATAGTAATCTTTCAGTCTCAGAATGTGAGTGTTTCAAGGCTGCTTTTTGCAAGAGAGCTATAAGGATTGCTAGCTGAAGGGGTAGCTGCTGAATGGTGGGCCTTTTTTCATTCACTGGAATAAAACTGGAAGTTTTCAGGTTAATTTTTTAGAAAAATACATGTAAATTACTTTTTTTCTAAGAAGTGTGGTTATAGTGCCAAGTTATCTGTGAATAAAGCCTTATATATGGCATTATGTAGTCATACATATATATTTTAAAACATGTTACATTATATAGCAATAAAAAAAATCCCTAGCACAATTGCAGATAATCTACTGTGTTTTCATTTTAATTTTTGGAGTCATATTTACATGCTTACAACACTTGGTGATTAAATTAAATGCCCTCTGTCCAACATTTCCTTATAAAAGCAAAGCTCTGAACTCATGAACTGTTTATGAGCTGCAAATGAATATAGTGAGGTATCATCATTAATACTGGCAACCAGTTTATTTTGCTTATATGTTAGGTCATGAAAAACATCATATATAGGTGATAGAAGATATTAATTTTATTAAAGCTTTACCAATTTCCAACTTCAATCCTTTGGACTCTTAAAATTTGATGTTGTAGCTAGGACAAAAAAAGGTGTTTTCAGAAGTTTGTTTTGGCAGTCTAGGCCAAGAAACAAAATCACAATGTTTTATTCAAAATAGAAAATAAAACGCTGTTTAAACATGAATTCTGTTTAAACATGCCAATGAGATAATGACAAAAAAGCGGACAAGTGGGAAGGAGTGAAAGCAAAGGGAAGCACAGTCACCACACCAGTTATAAAGCCTTTTTAAAACACGGTTGCTTCTAGAATTATACTGTTAGCATTAACTACTCTGCTAAATGTAATTTCAGAGCAGCTTGGCTATGCTGGGACCAATAATGTTTCAGCAGATGTTAACAGTGAGGGAATTTAAAGATTACAGAGTTTCATGGGTGTAGTAAAGCTGCAGTGGGAACAGAAATATTACTGTAGCTGTTATGTTCTGAGTGCACCACATTTACTGACAAGTAATACATGAGTGATAGTGAGGACCAGGGGAACAGAACTTTATACTTACTGGTCAGCAGCCTATAAATTCCATAAATTAAACAAAGTTTTATGTATTTTTCATTTCTTTTCAGAATGATCCTCTCTAAGGGCTCCTGCTTCATGTTAATTCCATCGACAAAGCGTAGCTCTGTCTTTCAGCATTTTTTCATAAGGGTATTTCCCCACATATGTGTTCCCTTTTCCTCCTCCCACTGCCCTCCACTCTTACGGTTTTCACAAGCAGTGCTTTCTCCCCAGTGACCCTCCATGGGTCAAGCCTTGACGATGAACCAAAGAGCTGTAGATATTGGCTTCTGTAGCAGGAAGGCCCTTCACAGAAAGACCTTTTTTCCAAAATAGGGCCAGCCATTTTGTGCAGGACGTCTTGCCCCAGTCTCCAGGCAAGGAAATAATCACCACGAGTTACTGAGACGGCTAGAGATTTACAAATTCATGGCGAAGCTGGTATCTTTTAATTGGCCTTCCTAAAATATTAAAGCCGCAAGCCTGAGATGAACAATGCAAACTGGAAAGACACGGCATCATGTAACAACGTCCAATGCAGTTCTAGCAGTAAACGGAGTGTGGGGGTAAATAAATTGGCCAAACATTATGTACAGCTGTCAGATATGAGGTGAGTGTTTGCTCGTGGATCTAGCTACAGAGACAGAGCATGAGCCAAGTGTGTATTGCAGAGACCAAAGCTCAACTTGCAGAAAGCATGAACTGCTGTATCTGGGCTCGATTACTTAAGTACGGATAAAGTGTTAGGTTGAATTAATTTAAAATTTTATGTTTGGTTGATATTTAGCTGGTATTCAGCTTTTTGTGATCATGCCACTCAGCAACAGTATGACCAGTCAAAGAAAAAGAAACTAGGCTTTTCAGAGAAATGTTGAAAAGAAACAGAATGTATGCTATTTTCTATCAAAGAATGAAACAGATTATACTTTAGTGTGAATGTGTCCTGCACTTTTACAGAAAGGAGACCAGAAAAAGGTAATTAATGTCATATTTTAAAGGCATAGTCTCATGGACTACACAGGGCCTACTGACTTCTTTTCTACTTTCAGGCTGGGCATTAGGAGGGAAAGGGATGACCTTTTGTCAACTTTTTCCACCACAGAGTTCTCTACAAGGTGCCACCAATGTAGAAGTTCCCTTCCCACGATGGTGACTGTGCAGAGCCTGCTGCCAGTGTTGGTCCTGCCTCAGACCTTTCCCTTAGTGAGTCAAATGTGCTTATGAAAGAAAACAATACAGTAGCAGTATGATGCTTGTTAGAATAGAAGATTACAATACAACAGACTACATAGTGAAAGCCTTTTTATTTTGATGGCAGTTTTTCACTGTCTATCATAAACTTAGTGAAGCAGGCTTTCTCTATCCAACTCTCCTTTTATTGGGCACAAATCACCGCTGACAGGAAGTTTTATGCCTAAATCCGTTTACTGTCCTTGTTGGTAGTCCTTAAATTAATATTTATAAGCTGAGAGAGGCCTAAAAGGATGCAGCAGTAAAATATCTAAATGCTTCTAGTTTGGCTTGAGCTGAATTTTCTCCTTCTTGACCACTGACATTCCTTAATTACTAGTGACCCAGGCATGTATTGTCTGTGCTGCTCCAAGCCTACAAATCACTGCCTTCCACAGTATTGTGGCTGACAAAAGGGGAGGTTCAAAGCAGACCAGTTTGTATGATATATTGGATGAATAGGTGTGGGTACAGGCCGAAGAGAGAGAAAAAGAAATACCTTCAGATAAATGCCTTAAGAGAAGTAACTTAAAGCTGAAAAAAATGACTTGGCTATGAGAAAAAATGAATAATGTTTGAATTGGCAAAAGTAAAATATTTAGTTGCTATAATTTTAAAAACAGTGGGAAGCAAACCAGAGGGTATTCTGAGCTCAAAAAACCTCAGTTGGGCATATTCAAATCTTGACTGGATGATACATACACACACCCTCAGCAAAATGACCATTTTCATTAAATCAATATGAAGGACACTTCTTTTGCATATCAGAAATTGTTGGGCAAGCTGAAATTAGAACAAAGCTGATTAAAAGTAAAATTTTGTTGCTTTCAATCTTTTCGTCCTTTTTGTTACTATTTTGTTATTTTTTACCTTGACATCTTACTTCTGTCAAAGTAGGTGAAGAGTGCAGCAGAAGAAAAGCAAATATAATAAAAACCAGATCAGCTGTCACTACCTTAGCACATAAGCACATAAAAATAATGAGGCTGGCTAGACTGGAAAAAAGTAGAGATAACAAATGGTGGAGCCCTCTTAAAATGTCATTCTAGGAGAAAAAAATCATGGAAGAGGGACAGAGGATTCTAACCTGCAAGTGGTGAATCTGCACCCTGGTCCTGATGCAGACTGAGTTGTGGCATAGGAATCTTTTTGTGATTACGCGAGAGGATCCCTAAACAGAAGGTACCCGATAGCTGTCCATGCAAGATGCAACAGACCCAAACCACCATTGTCTGTAGACTGTGTGAAATCTTTTTCATAAGGAATGAATGAGACTTTTATGTTCCCCAGGTAACAGAGAAACAACTCAGTAGTTTGTAATAGAACCACTGAAAAATGCAAATAAAGATCTTTCTAATCTGCTACTCATGTCTTTGTACCCACTAGATCTCTACCTATAAGGAATGTCTAAAAAGTGGGTTAATGCATATCCGTTTTATTTTGGGAATGAAGCCATTCATCACCCTATTTTATTTACTCTGCAAAGACTAATTTGGGGATGTAAATGGTATTTTTTTGCTTAAAACCTCTGTTGACTATTTCATATATTTGCAGATTTGATTTATAACGCTTGACCAAACTTTCTTCTACATCCTTGGCTGCTGTACCTCTGAACCAGTGTGCTGGTAAGTCTTCATTGCTTCTCTTCCCAGGAGTGCTATACTTCATACATGCTACATTCACACACTACAATAGGATACATTTGATATGTGGGAAGAAGACTGGGAAATAAACCATTAATTCTTTAGTACCTCAAAACTGCTGTTCTTTTGTGTTCAAAAGCTTAAGCTGCCTCAGGTAGTCTTCAAACTTCTTTATAAACAGTGTTCCTGCCAACTGAGATAGCTAATGAATATAACAAGCCTACTCTCACAATTATAAAACAGGCACGATTATCTGTTCTAATAGAATGATTCAGACTCCCCCTAAATCCTATTCTTCCCAAGCAAGATAAAATTATAAGACTTGTAGAATAAGCCGATCATCTGCTGACGGCAACTAATTCCCCTATAAGTCTCTCTGCTGTTGGGTAATCAAGCATCCAAAGTGATTCATTCTAGAGCTTAAAAGGAGGTGGCATTTTGACACCTGGGCCACTACCCTGAATCTCCAGACACAAAGACACATGTGTGAAACTTGAGGCAGGACATATGTGATGGCATGTTTGTGTTATTAGAAAGCAAGACATAAAATGCAGGATGATGCAGGACAACACATGTAAACTTAAGGAGTGCTAAATCTGCCAGTTAACTCTTAGCTCACTATTTTTCAACCTCACTCCTCCTCCTCTTTGTAAGAGCACAAATAAGCAGTGATAGATAAGGTTGCAAAAGCAAAATGTAACATTTCCCTTTGCCTCTTTTTCTTGAGTTTTACTTTGGATCCCTTCAAATACATTATGTCACAAGTACAGGGGATACCCTTTCTGTATGCCAAGGGTTCTCTACACCTGCAATGAGCTATTCAGCCTTACTTGAAATGACGCCTCCATTCAAATGAACCATAGTGAACAGTAGTCAGAGCTGCATTTTTTCTTAGGCCTTACAAAAATTATGGCTTTAGCTTCCATTTGTTTAGATGTTGATTCCTAAGGCAGATCATGGGACTGTCCAAATACAAACAACGTATTGACGTATTCTGTGCTTTTTCAAATTTTTTAGGGTGATCTGGGTGGCTGGTTTTGTTCTTGCTTTTTCTTAAAGAGAAAAGCATAACTGGAGTACTAAAGCAGTTTATAAATGTTTGGAGAAAAAATGGTCTAAATGCCTTCATTTTATTCTAGCTGTTCAGCAGTTAAAATAATACTGCTAATGCACTGTGTTTCCTTTTTCCCATCATCAGGACTGAAGGCACTATATTTCTCAATAGTGTGTCAGAAAGGCTGGCCTACCAGCCATAAAATAGCACAGCAGTTACTAATAGCTCCTCCTTATTCTGAACTTTTTTTTCCTGTGAGAATATGCCTGTGTAGAGCTTTTCCATTCAAACATCACTAAGAAGTCCTCACCTTTTAGTAGTGTTTTTCCTGCGAGTTGGATAAAGATTACACGCGCACACAACTGAGCATTTGTTGAAGGAATCTGTGCCTATGGCTGAGGGATGCTTGCTAAATGGACTGTCATGCTTTCTAAATGCACTTTCCCTAGTGCCCTGACCTAAAACAAAGCCCCATGGCAATAATTTTCCATAGCTGAGAGACCTTTAAATTGAAATGTTTGGAAGTTGCCTTTCCATTGGCTCCAACCCATTGTTCTCAATAGCCCATTTACTGTAACTTCCAGCTGTCCTAATAGGGACAGAATAGTCAGTTCCCTCTTCCGTGCTGTGCTAGCAAATGCCTCCCCGTGTCCTGGTGTGCAAGCTTTGCTCCTTTTGGGGAAAATCCTTTAGAAATCAGGTATTTCTGATCTGCACACCAGCATGCTGAACGTCTTAGCCAGGATGTAAATTTTCTATTAAGTTATTTAGGCTAGCAAGGTAACAGCTGTGTCTGGGGTTTGCATTGGAATTCCTGGATGTTGACCCTGATGTTGTGGGAAGCTCATGAAAGGCTTTTTTCTTTTTGTTTCCTGCTCTTCTCTGCCTCTGCAGGTGGCTTGTCTTTATCCTGCCTTGGTTGTGTTCGTTTCCCATTGCTCTTCCTCTGCCTTTCCACACACTATCCGGAACTGAATAGAAACATCTTTGTGGACTGAATAAAGCCCATTTCTCTCTCTTCTCCACATATATCTTCCCTCATTCTTTTACCTCAGAGTCTTAATGCCTCCTCCTCACCACCTACCCCTCCATTTCCCTAGTGAATTTTTTGGCAGGGGAAGAAAGGCAGGGGAACAGGACTTATTCTTATGACCTGAGCTAAGACAAGACGATATTTATTACCAGTTTCATGTGTCCTGCCTGAAGCAGACAGAATTTCCTTCAGGTCAGGGAGTTCTTTAGAGAGGGGATGGGATTTAGGTACTTAGAGGCCTTGAAGCCTGATCCTCCATCTCTTCTGTCCCCTGGGCTGAAAAGATGAAATCTTGTGGCACTTCACATAGCAAGGTCTCGGTACCAAGACTGATGCTGTCGTCAGAGTCTGAGGGAATTACAGCCATCTGTGTTTGGCCAGAGTTATGAAGGGCTGGATAGTAAAGAAGTTAGAAATAAAAGGAAAAGGAAGGATTCTTCAGGCTGCAAGAAAGCTCCGGATGTCCACGTCCGCTCCGTTCTCTAACCAAACTCCTCTGAGGGCTAAAACCATAAATAAGGGGCTCTGAGCTGCAGCGCGAGACTTCAGCACGGCCACATCAACAGCTGTAAATCTGCTCTCGAGCCCTTCTTGCTTACCCTGTAGGGGAAGCACAATTCTGCTTGGATGAGGCAGTAGCATTTGGCGGCAGCACTCTGGCAAACAGACTTCCAGATGTTTGATGAGAATGACAGCCTCAGAGTGGGAGTGCTTGAGTGTGTGCATGCATGCCACTCTTTAAAATTCAAGGCTAGCTTGCAGCATTATCAGGGAGTGAAAATGTCAAAAGAAGACAGTGTTCATAGCAGGCATCGCATTTCAGGCCTTAGGAGAAAAAAATGAGGGAAGACAATACTGAAGCAATTTAAAAAATAAAGAAAGGGGTGGGGTGGCAGTAGTTAGAACAAGTCTGGGAAATGTGGAACAGACTGATCCCCAGCCCAAACCCTTGTGCCAGCACTGGTCTGGCCTCGTTGAGGGGTATTTCAGATCTCTGTGCCCCATTACATCTATTCTGTACCCCCACACCTTTGCCAGACCCCGTTTCCAGCTACTCTGCATTCAGGAAAATGGGCTCTATGTTTTTCCCTATGATGTCTGGCTCTTGCCTCTGACCTTCTCCTGACTTCTTCCACGAATGTCCTTCACTGCCATGCCACTCCTGCAGTCCCCCCTCATGCTTCTGAGATTTTTGCTTTCCACATATCCCAGTTTTCTTCTGTCGCTGAGGTTGTGTGTCTTCCTCCTATCCATCACCTGCAAAGTCAATGCCATTTGCCTGCCATTGAACACAACACATCACTTACACTGTATCCTTTTCTCCCATCTTTTGTCTATTTGGCCTGCATAGGTTGCATGTATAATAACAATATGTTAACCTGATCTCCTTTTTTTCTTTTTCCCATTATCTGGAATGTTATATTAGATTTTCCTGTTTTATTACATTTCTGAGTGGGAAAATAAATAGATAAGTGAATCTACTAAGCAGCATTATCGTTTCCCAAACACTTTTTTTTTTTTTTCCCCCAAGTTTGAGAGCTAATCATGTTCTTAAGCATCTCAGCTGTTGTCATTTCCATCCTGGTTTATTTCTTTCTGATGAAAGTTTCTTATGAAAATCATATGCTGAGGGCATGAGTATTTACTGGTAAAAATGTAAAAATATTTGTGCATTCCCATTTGGACATGCTCCCTTCCACGTGGAGTTCCTCCTTTCCAAAATATCTCATGCATGTTTCTCATTGCATTGGTGATCTTTGCAAGTGTATGTATTTTAAATATAAGCTTTGCTATCCCTGCAGAAAGGCAAACCTTTTGCTTCACACATAAATATATTACAATCTTCTTTCTTCCACTTGAATGTAAATCTCCTGTAAGATGACCCAGCTATCCCTTTGCAAAGAGAAGAATCTTGGTTTGGTTTTGTTTGGAAAGAGATTTCAGCTGGATCCGGCAGTGTTGGGCAAGGCATCTAAGGGTCACAGCGGCTGAGTGCACTAATTGCACCTTCCTGCCTCTGTGAGCCATGCTGAAACACAGGTTCTGACAAAGTACTTGTATATTATTCTGATAACCACTGCCCTTCTCGTAAAGTATCCCTACCACTCTGCTGAGGGTAAGGAAGCTCACGGCTCAGTGCACTGCCTTTATTCCAAAGCCTCTGTCATCTTCCCTAAATAAACACCAGGGACCGATGCTTTCCCTGGTGTAACACCACTGACCTCTCTGAAATTACACCGGGGATGAATTTGATCAGATTTGTCATCAAATCCATTTTGTACCAGCAGGAGCACAGATGAACGAGGCGAGCCATCCCACAAGTCCCATCCAGGGCTTTTCAGTTGCCCCTGCTATTACCCCAGGCTCCTTCCTCACCTTAGGCTGAAGGGAATGATAAGGTCCAACTTGTCAGGACTTATTACTTATTCACAAAACTATCACACCTTTGACACATCTGTCAGTTTTTATACAAAAAACGAATGAGCAAGGATGCTGAAGTTTCCTTTCAGCACACTGGAGGGCAGTCCTTTTTACCACACCCTTAAGGCTTTCATGTCAGGGCTTAGTTGCAATGACAGAGCAGTGTGAGAGAGCTATCATTTTGTCTGGCCATACTGTGCTTTCCTCTGGACAGATTATACTTGCCCCTGGTATTTAAGAGAATTAAGCTTTCATCCTTTACATAAAATATATATAAATAAATAAATGTGGAATGTAATTGTTATAAACATATAACATCAAACGTCCAATTTACGTTAGAGTTATGGATCAGATGAAGATATTTCCTTTTTTTTCAACACTTCCTAAAATAAATTTGGCACGTTGCCACATCATAGAGCTCAGTCTTTTGCAAGAGCAAACAGCAATTTTTTTGTAAAAATATGAAATCAAGAAAGGCAAAGCACAGAATAGAGCAGTACATTTTCTAATGACTTTGTGGTCAGATCTGTAATTTAAACTTGACAGTAGAATCACAGAATTCAGATTAAGACTGAAGCCACTGGGGATCTTAGGAAACATTATGTTCAAGAGAGTGTATGGCTAATGGTTACAAAATACAAAGGATATGGATAAGCATGGCTGATTTATGAAAATTCTGTCTGTATACCAAATGTATTTATTCCAGCATTTGGGCTTTGGTTGCATTTAAAATGAAAAGAAAGGCTGCTTATTAATTTTGCATGAGCTTTTTTGGCTATCTTATTTGGGGCCAAGTTCCAAGCGATTTGCTGTATACTGCTCTACGCACAGTCATTACACAGCCTGAACTTCAAAACTGGTTCTAAGTTTCCAATGGTTTGATAATCCTGTTTTCACAGTCCCCGTTTTCTAAAAATCACCATAACTAGGAACGATGCCTTATAATGCTTTCAATCATTAATATCCCTGCAGAAGAGAAAGAAAAGGACACATGTATGACAAAGTTCTTCAGTGCCAGCATGTGCACCACTGTGGTCTGAGCTTTTCTTCAGACTACATAATGCATTCAAAACCTGAACTTCATAGACTAAACTTCCATGGTATGTTCCCACACTGGCAGTGAGCTTGTCGGCCCTTTGTAAGCATATTCAGCTTATCTATATTGCAGTTCTCAAGAGTTTTGGTGACCTCTTCTTTATAACAGTAGATGCCTAAAAAGGGCAAGGTATTATATAATAGTATTTTCTCTTTGCTTTTAAATGTTATGAAAAGAAATGCCTACTGGGTTTGTATGCAGTTTGGAGCCACCTTTCATAGAGATATAAGGCTCATTCAATCACACAGTTTGCATGTTTGTGTATATGCATGTGTGTATTTTAACCTAATCAGGTTTTACTTTATTTCATCTTTTCAGACAAATATGACAGAACAGAAATGTTTAAGATTACAGAAAAAATCCTCTACTTTTTGTGGAAGGATGGATGGAGGAGGATGGTGAAGAAGAGATACCCAATAAGGACCCTGCGTAACGACAAGACTGCAGAGTGAGTTCATGCATTATTAACCATAAAGGATCCACACAGTATATATATCTATATATTTCTCGGAGAGTGTGAGAGATGGACCATATGTGTCCCACCCATGGGAAAAGCTTCAACCGTAGTTCACAATTAATTATGAGACACAAAGCAGTAGGAAACAGAGCTTCATTAGCTCTGTTCTTGCAAAACTATTTATTTATGTTTTTATTTTCCTTCCACGGCACTTCTGAACATAGATAACGTGACACTTGAATGTACCTCCAGACTTCTTTATAGAATCGTTTTGCTACCGCTTTTCAGTCAATGGTAAAAAAGAATGAGCACATATGTTAAATAACATAAATTGAGTAGAGTTATGTTTCCTTGTGCACCTATTACTCCCTTAGTCCATATCATCTCTTTCAGTAGTAGCAGTAGTAGTAATTTAAAAACCCGTAGACTCTCCTCAGTGATATAAGAGGAAGTCAAGTTGTTCCAAATATTAAAGCTAGCAAAAGCCGATTCAGGAAAGATAAAGTGGACTGACCCCGCAGACAGCATTTCTCAATGTGTACCTGTGCATTAGCGCTTAAACATGATCCTCATCGTCATCTGTAACATCGGTGAAATTGAACTGCCTTCCTGAGTCCCACTGGTGGGCAGGTGTATATACGGAGAGGGGAAGGGGCGGCAATTGTAATGGTTCATCTTCAGATGAACCAGAAGCGTCGTGTGAAACAACCCCTTTTCCCTGCTTTGTATTCTACCTTCATTTCCAACTTGTTGGAGAGATGAATGAAGGCAGTACACAGACAGAATAACAAAATGACCATAAAACAGTTACATCATCGAAACTACCGTCATATTCCATGTCCTAATTGCTTAAAATGTGGTGGTCCAGAAATGACGCTTTAGTTCCTTCCTCAAAGTATGCTGACCGCAGCTAAAGTCGGATCAACTTTGAAACCGCTCGAGCCCTGTTGCTGTGCTTCTGCTGCCGAAAAGTCTGCCCACGGCACCGGCTGTCCCGTTCTCACACACCCCAGCTCACGTACTAGCGCGCCGGATTCAGAGCGTGGCCCTGACCGAGCGCCCGGCCTGGCTCCCGCGGGGGGCGGTGGGAGGGCTCCCCTTGACTCCGACTGCAGGCGGAGCTGGAGTGGAACGTGAACGAGCAGACCCATCCTGGATGTTTGAGAAGTGTATTGACTCTCAGGCATTGGTTTTTGCCCAAAGCAGAATGAAGTTAAACAGCGGTGGAATAATGATCTGTGTTTTGAAAAGAAGGCATTGATGGGGGAGGTAAAAGAGGAGCACTCCTTCTAATTATATTACAGACACCAGGATGCAGAAGTGTGTGATGAGGCCTCGCTACAGCAAAGCAGCTAAGCACAGGCTTAAAATTAAGCACTTATTTAAGGGTTTTGCTGAATAAGGATGAGATCATACACATACTTAAAGTTAAATGCATGCTTAAGTGCTTTGCTGAATCTGGGCCCAGATACATAAACCATTAAACAGTCACTTTAAGAAAACGGTGGAAAGCTGTTATGCAGTTTCTAGACCTTTTAAGTCATATCTCCTACATTTCCCACTATCTCTTCCTTATTAGCTCAAGAAGGAGGTTTTTAAAGCTCCAGTTCACCAAAAACGATAATGTTCATTGCTACCCGATTGTAATTCAAATTGCTCTGTGCAGCCCCAAGCATGTGTTCAAACATATAATCAAGCAAACAGGAGACTTGAGTCTTGCCAGTTGGAATACTGTCGGTCGCAGATGCTACACTTTTTTTTTTTTTTTTTTTTTTAGCATAAATGAAGAGGGGTAGAGCGGTTGATAAAAGCTGGCCTTTGCTGTCCCTTTTTGGAGCTCTGTTGCTGTGGCTTGGGTTATTTGGGTACATGTTGCTTTGTGTCTGTGAGGGCTCTTTCTTTTTTTCCTCTCTCTCTCTTCCCCCCCCCCCCCCCTCTCCCCTGGTCAGAGAAGCAGTACTCATCACCTGGAGTGAAGGCTGACAGGAATGAACATAGGCAGGAAGCAGCGTGACACACACATTGTCATGCATGACTGACCAGCAGCCATCAACAGCAATTAAACATTGAGAGCACTGGATCCTTTTGGACAGGTTCAAGTTTCCTGGCACTGCCGTGATTAGATGTTTTGCACTGTTTCCCTGTAGTCAGTATGTGACACATTCCCTTTTGCTTGCTCTTTTGTGATATTTATTTTTGCACTGTCCTGGTGTTAGCATCTTCTCATGGAAAATTAATCACTTAAAAAGGGATCATTTTGAAGGAGATTTGTAAGGCAGGTTAAAGAGCAAACAGACATTTAAATATTAGCTGTTTTTTTTTAAAACCACAAAATTCTCCCCTTTCAGTCGAACATTATAGTGTTTAAGCATTTTTTAATAACCAAAGGTGCGTATGAGATTCAATGAGAGAAAACTGTGAATGGCAGAAGCTAGCGAACAACAACACGGGGCTTTGGGTTTACCCAGCCGACTGCAATTTTACTGTAATTTAAGACGACAAAACAAACTGCCCTTAAAGGCAAGACTGAAGTGAAGAGCGGCTGCAGTTGTGCTGGGCTGTCACTTGCTTGCCCTCATTTCAGGGCTGAGATCCAGAGCACCCCAACTGCCCGGCATTTAACGAAGGCCCAGACTTCCAGGGCAAGGTCTGTGGCTTGGCACGAAGCGCAGCGCAGAGCAACGCCGGGCTACGGCACCGGAGGCTGCGGCGAAAGACCTTTTGGCACGCAACGAGGTCTCATGCCTAATTGAATAGTCACAGGGTTTGAGGCCAGAAAGCCTCATTAAGGCTCGATTCTGACCTCGTGGATTGTCATCCTCTCCATTCCCCCAGATTGAGTCCAGCAGCTTACGTGTGATTAATTAATTGCTCTTGTTAATTTGCGGTCTCCTAGTCTCTGCAAGGACCTGGGAGGTCTGCTAATAAGCTGCAAGAAACTGCTGGACTTCTGCGTAGGAAACCTTCCTGCCTACGTCCTTTCCATCTTTCACCTTCCATGTGCAAGACATGACTCCAAACATGGTTTCAGCCAGGGGAAGCAATGAAGTAATCAACACTAACGGGATTTCAGCATTCCGCAAGGAGTAACGTGAGAGGGCAGTGTAATTTTAAATGGGCTGTGCTCTGCTGTGCAATAACCAGCCCAGCCAGGGGAGCCAGTGAATGCATCAGACTTTCTCCCTAACTGTTAATTCCCTCTTGCACAGTTAATGAGGGTTGCTCCAGCCATGCATCTGTTTCACCTTTATGTTCTTGCAATAGCATTTAGAGGCCAGAGCAACCCTGGGGCTTTGATACTACTGCCTTTCACTGATAATACAACTCTTCAAGAGCTTTTTCTGTTAGATAGATGGCTGGGATCGTGGGGGCAGCAATAAGAACTGCTGTAAGAACTGGTTCTGAATTTGTTATTCTCAATGGTGATTCTAGATTGCCATATTTGTTATAATAATTCCACTATTTTGTGAAGCGTAGTGTATTGATAACACTAAATAAGCCTCAGAAGAACTGTGTGAAGCAGAAAATGTAATTATTATTTCTGTAATGCAGATACAGAAACAAAGGTACAAGGTCATACAGTAAATCAGAAATGTAAATATGTCAGAACCTCAGCCACATCTCATTTCTGTAAGGTGTGGGTGTATTCAGGAAAAAATAGCTCACTTGATTCTATCTTTCTGCTGTTTTTCAAAGACTTTCTGCCTTTCTCCTTGTAGTCTTCCCGAATGTCCTGATAGATCATCATAGGCAGTTCTACAGATATTAAGGAAAGAGCATCAGATGGCCACAAAGTGATGCTTGAATTTCTGTTACCAAAGTAGATTACAATCAAATGGACTGGGCATCTAAGCCTGGAATGTCTTCTTTACCTGTGAATCAGATTTTGGACCTTCTGCTGATGACTTGTAAAAATAACTGTGGCATGAACAATGACTTTGAATTTCCAGTCTAGGGAAGCCGTTGGACAGCTTCATAGACAGCTGTCCCAATGTAAATGAAGATGAGCATGAAAAGAGGATGAAAAATGGAGCAAGCACTAGAGAGACAGCACTTACTTCATTAACTAACTTCAGCACTAACTTCCTTAGCACTATTAGTAAACCTATGAAGTCACAGCCGAGATGCATCAGAAGTTTTTACTCTAAGAGTTGAAGCAAAGATATATAAGAACATAGCAAACCAGAAGATTAAAAAGTAGTACTGCATAAGTCAACTGCAAGTTGCTGACATCAATAAAATATTGTCCTTTATTATAGTCATTAGGGAACCTTTTAACAATGATTAAAATTTCTTAATACTGTAGTAAAATTTTTAGCTGTTGCCTGGAAAAAAGAAGGTACTCTGAACTATATGGCATGCAAATATTTCAACCAAATGCTGTCATATGATGGAGGTATTAACAAGTACTTCTTAGAGCTGATGGTCTGGTTTTGGAACCAACTCAGGAAAAGAAAATCATATATATATATGTATATATATTATATTTAATACAAGAACATTGAGATTTTTCTGGCAACTAAATAAGGATAGGTTATTTAAGCTCTTTACAAGTGGAGCTGAAACATATTAATTATGACATTCTGATATGTACTGACTGGGCTTCGGTGTTTGCTTCACTTCCAGTGTCTTCCTTTTTTCTTCTGCATTCTGTTTGCAGAATGTGAAACCATGAAATTAAACTAAGCAGTTTCACCAGCTACAGAAAGTGTATGGTGATAGCACTAAACAGATTAATAGTATAGGAGCATGGTTATTGATCAGAAATGTCTTGGCAAAGAAGTGTTTCAGGTCGATAGAAGGAATTTTTATTATTATTATTAATTTTTGGAAATAGAAGAATCTGTTATTCAGTTCTACCTATATGATGTTTGCACATCAAGAGCAGGCTCTCCAATGGCACACAAAGCCAAAGATTTTTCTTTAAATACCATAATGGCAGTAGTGTTTCTCTACTTTGACAGAAGTTCAGTTTGTATGAGCTTGGCACAGGATGTGTGAGACTAACCAGACGATTCCTATGATTCAAAAAGACAGGGAGCTTAGAGGAGTTTCCTACCTCCTCTGTGTGCAGCAAACAGTACACTGTTACGATAAAATTGGGTCATATTCTGATGTATTTGAAATTACAACTGGCAGGAGAAGGAAAGGGGAAGCATGCCATGTCTAACTGCACCAGCAAGGAGGGTTAAGGCAAACAGAGCATAAAGTTCTTAAGCAGCATGTTGGCTGGGGAGAGGAGTAATGACTTGAGTCTGGTAACATCCTCTGAGACCTTTAACAGCCTTAAATATTCAGGTTGCACATCACGGGAAAGAGACCCCTTTTGGAGCTGCGATGCCCCACAGAACTGAGTGAGAGGACTGATGAGAAGGAAGGCTGACCAGCAGCTGCAGAGTTTTCAGTGGGTAATTTCTTCCCTAAGAGTAGAGAGAATTTTTGCTCACTGCTCACAAAGCAGTATACAGCTTTGACTGCAGGCTGATCCTGTCCAGACACTCTCAGACTTGGAGTGTCTGTTTAAACATCAACAATAGGTCAGTTTCTGATCTTAGTTTTAACTTCATCTGGAACCCAGTGAATCTAAAGCAGTTAGTGAAAATGGTATCAAATACATTCCTTCTCTCATATCAAACCATTTTTATTGAAATGCACAATCTACAAATTTTCTCAGTTCTGAAAAATCTTTGTGCTTATTCAGATCTGAAGTAAAAATAGTCCTCTGAACCATTTGAGGAAGGAATTCTCATGGCATCCTCAAAGCGATAAGTGAGACCCAAGAATTATTTTTTATTTTCTCTTTACCATGAATGTTTGAAGTTCAGTGGTGGGTCCAATCCTAAACTGATATACTTGTTTTCAATGGGTCTTATCCAGTACCTAATTCTTCATTGACTTTCTGGAGCAGTCAGAATTTTCAAAATTCAAGGTTCAGGTTGTATCTGCAACAAAGCTGGATGCAAGGTGGCCCAGCAGAGCGAGCCATTTAAATAGGTGCAGGAAGACCAGTGCAGAGCACTGGACAGGGACTTACTGATGTTGAAGTAAGCATATGGCTTTAAAAAGTACTATGTCCAACTAGGTCCATGTATCAGCACTGTCCTGGGAGATCATCCTACCCTTTGCAGCATCCTGTGAATGGGTGTTACAGTAGAATGGCAACGGGGTTTTCAGAGGAAACTTCCTGACTTGGCTTTCTCACAGTTATGACCACCTTATAGCTGTGATTGTCTTTAATAGCAAGGAAAGTCACTGTGAAAATTTCTAGGAGACAAATATTTTAAACCCTTCCAGAATATCAGTTGCAAAATTTAAGAAAAGCAAATAGAGTCGAGGTATTAGCCTATTTCTTATAGTTTTAATTCTGTCTTTATCCTCATGCCACATTTCACCCTGGAAAATACTCAACCAACTTGACAACATGGAACATCGCAGGATGCAGTGCTCAAATGAGGAAAAAGAAAACTGCTAACCATGGGCAGAAAAAAAAAGAAATTTAATTTAGGTCAGGGTTAGTGATTAATAATGTTTCATCTGCATCCTCTACTCTCCGGTACCCTCCATTTGCTCTCTGTTGCCACCAGTTGATGCTTGCCCTGTCCCTACTTCTGCCATCATCAGGTATGTTATAGACTGTTACAAATCTCAGGAACATGGATAAGATTATTTTGCTTCACTCCTTGCACAGTGCACATAACTGAGCATGGCAGTGAAGTGGTGGTGGGGACTGGGATCTCTTTTAGCTCCGAGGGCTGCCTTTTCAGCGTGTGTACTGTTACTACCTAGTTTAATTAACATCTGTGCCAATCAGGGCAGCTGCCTATAACATAGAGAAGGTTAGCTGAACATTCAAGAAGATAAATGAGACAAGGGGTTGCCAAGGGGATGGTATGTCAGACACATGCCGTGGCTGCAGCATACATACACATTCCCAGTAGTTGTACTGCTCTTAAGTCTGGGGGCAGAGTTAAGGCTTTAAGGCAGGGATGATACATACTTTAACTTCACGGGTTTTATCTTTAAAAATGTAAATACAAATGTATTGGATATTCTGAAAGACTATGCGACTCCATCAGTCAACTTTAACCCTATATGAATAGAGCATTAACGCAGCTAGTAGAAATGATTAAACATTTGACATCTGAGAAAGATTTTGAGGCTATGTATGGTATTGCCTCCAGGAGCTCTAGGAATAGTACAGCTACCTAAGTCTAAATGCCAAAGTATCTACAAAATAGAAGATTTAGAATATCTTGCAAATTAAGATTCTTCATTCCAACTGTACGCATTGCATCCCATGGTCTCATGAACCAACTGGTGCTATAATAATATGGAAGAGTCTTAGTTTCTGTGCCTTACTAAAGTGGAGTGCCCTTCCCAAACCTTAACAACCCTCAATATTGGTTTTGGATTTTCGATTCTTTTTATCTGTTTTTTAAAAAAATTATTGGGAAAACAAGCCACGCTGACATCATCCTATTTGGACATATTAGCTTCAGAACGATTGTAGTAAAATCTTTATGCCCCAGCACCCTAACAGCATTGTAATGCAATAGTCATAGGGTCTAGACATACAGCGGAATAGTTTTGCCATCACAATCTTGCATCCAAATAGCCTCATAAGACAATCCCTGTAGACATGCAATGAAATCCTTTCCTCCTAGTGACAGCATCACAAACTCTAATTGTTAGGCATTATTCTTTCTTTGACATTGACATGAAATCTGTACTACAAAATGCAGATCTCATGCAAGTTTACATTGCATTAGCACACTCTTTAGAATTAGTATTTACCTACATACTAATTATTCTTCAGTTACACTGAAGTTATACAAACGTCTTGGCTTTTCAATGTTTTCCTTGCCTGAGTGCATTACATTGGTTTTGTAGGGAAGGAAGCCTGTTCAACTAGATTTGAATAGGGAAAAGTTAGCAGTGGTCTTTAAAGCACTCAAGCAAATGGTTCTGCAGTAGAAAATAGAGCATTTCTCCTCTTTTCTTTTTTTCCTTTTTTTTTTTTTTTTTCAGAAACCTAAAGTGTTCAGAAAGCAAGTAATCTCAGCTTTACTTACAGCAGTATTTGCATTCTATTTTTCTCCATACCCTTTCAAAAATAATTCCTTTACAAGGTACTGGTCAACAGTAAGATAAGAGCTACTGTAAGCTTCTCTAAAGCTTTTTCTGAAGTGATGAAGGAAATTAACTCCCACTTTCACTTACACATCTACAGGAAAGTTGCATTTGCAATAAGTTATAAAGGTTTTTTTAAAAATATATTTCTAATTTCCTCTCGGCATTTATCGGAAAGCAGATGATTCGTCTTGGAAGCAAAAGCAGAGTGGGTATTACTATGCTTAGCTCTACTATCGATTTTCAGCATAGTTATTTTCCTTCAGCAAAGGCTGGGCACCTCTGCGATGAGCAACCCAGGTCTCTGAGGAGACAGGGGATGTACGCGGAGGTGCTCATATGGAGATGGGCAAAGACAGACATTTGTTCTTTTACAGCAGATGCAGAGTCTGAGGGAATGCTGTTTCTAAGGATGAAAGCAGAGGGAAAGCTGAAATGACCCTGAACAAAACAAGAAATAAGAACCTGCCTTCTTTGGTCCTCTCCTCTCCTTTTTTGTGTGCTCTCATCCAAAAAGGGAGTGGAGTTGGGAACCACCCTAGTTGCACAGGGCAACATGAACAAGTGGAGAAAACCTCTTCTCCAGTGAGTCTTCAAGGGGAGCTTGTTTTGTACATCAGAGAAGACTGGGGAGAAAAGATTTGACATAAGGGGAAAGTCCTAAACCCTCTTAACATGTGCAAAAGCACTAACTTTGTCCCAGTGACGGCTCTAGTAGGTATTAGATGGAGATAGTGGGCATCACCCTGGGTCCCCTGTAAAACCTTGGGCAAGGCAAGAGTCCCTGGAGATATTTCTTTAATACCTGGAGCATGCCGGTGCCCAGCAGTGCAGCTCCTTGCAGCCACACCTCCCATGGGGGCAACACAAGATTTTGGATTTCTGTAGACTTCCACCCACTTAGCTCAAAGTAATTCTCACACATGGTCTGCATGGTGGTAACCTGTAGGTGATGGAGACGGTCCAAAAGAAGTTTTACTGACGTCTGGACTACCTTTTATTGGACCATGTCATCAATGGTTATGCCACCAGCTAATTTAGGTTTAAAACACCTGTTTTTTTCTTGTGAGAGGGCTGACACTGATGAAAAATCAAGACAAAATGCAAGTCTAATTTAACTGCCAAAAGAGAGTGTGGGTATACCACAAAGTCCACTACGTACTTGACCATCATTGTTGGTTTCACTTGCAAGGTGCTACTCCAGCAGTGCTAAGTAAGCAGTACAAACCTTCTAATAAAAGGTCCTAATAAAGAAAAGTCCAAGTGAGTTGCAGGCACTTACGTTGAAATGGGAGTATTGGTCACATGGGAGTATACAGTTGAAACGGGGGAGTTGGCAGATGAAGATAGAAGAGGCCCTGCCACTGCTTTCGTGGTGAAAATGGCATGTTTTTCTTAGAATAAAGCTATGCTGAAGGTTTAGCATTTGAATATTCTCACCCACACAGGGAAGAAAAAGTCTTTTCACTAAAGAGTTCCAATGTGTTTTAAAAATGCTTTGGTGCCTTACTCTAAATTTAATGATGCGAGTACATTTGCAGTGGACTCATTTGGGGTGCATGCATGCATACTTTGTGGATAATGAAGTCATCAGCAGTTGCTTGGCATTATTGGATAACTAAATAGCTACTACAGCATTGTTGTGAAGAAGTTAAAACAGCCTAGGGCAGCCCTGTTTTATGCATCTGAGTTTTCCCAAACTAATTCTGCATTCATGAACTGTTGCTATTTGTATCTGGAAGCGTGAAGATTCTAATATTTTTTTTACTCTTTTCTCAGCCTCTTTGGAAAATTTCCTATTCCCTTGTTCAAATAAATGAGGTGGGAATTACTCTCCATATGAAGAGGCAAGGAGGGGATGCTGTACACACGAACACAAAAAGTCTCTCAAAGGGCAGGTCACTTTTCAATCTCTCTTATGGTATAAGCACTTTTCAGATGAATCATTATTAAAACACAGCATCTCCTGTATCAGAGCAACTCAGTTGTTTAATTCACTAATGTATCCACTTGATGTCACTGTCACTGCCCAGTAGAATTGTTAATGTCAAAGGGCTTTCTGGTCACAAAGACTTTGCACCAATAAGTGACTGAGCTGCACAGAGTCAGTTGCCTTTTGGACCCTCCCAGGTAGCTCTATCCCTGTGACGGTCTGTTCTGTTGATGTGGACCTTTCTGCTTCCTGATCCTCTTTAGTCATGTCTTGCATCTCCCCAGGAGACAAACACTCGTTTTTCAAGGTTGTATTTTCCTGCATAGAAACATTGTATCATTTTATTTTTCTTGTAAGCAGAGAAAAACCTTGTAGCGTTATCTTAATTAGTTGTTGTTACTTATTTCTTCTTAAGGATAATACCAATTTTTGAGAAGTCAGTGAATGGCATTTATTTATTGAAATGTTGCATGATCTCTTGGTACTCCTCATACTGTCATTAGACAACTTTAGGATGAGAGACCTACATTTTGCAGTTCTCCTCTCTTCATCATTCCAGCCTTTTTGTCCTCCCACCATCACCCAAAATTTTGTTCAAACCTTAAGGAAGCAAAGAGGTGATGTCCATCCATTCCCCCATATATTTCTTTTCATAATGAAAATAGAATAGAATAGATGTTTCAAAAAAAACAGATAAACCCTAATTTTTAGTTATTTTTGCATCCCGCTCTCCTAGATTTATCAGTCCGAGATATCATCATGGGGGCGGGGGGGGGGGGGGGGGGGTCAGGGGGGGAGTGGAGCACTTAACTACTTTAAGCTGGGATTTAGGCAATCATCCACAGCAAAACACAGCTATTGCATGTGAACTGTTCCTTGCCAAAGCCCGTTGGCCAGGATCAAGTTCTCTGGGGACAGCTGTATCCTGCTTTAACAGGCCTTGAGCCTTTCCCTATTGTCTTCTTGCTGTCCGGGTAAGAAGCACTTTCTGTCAGTCTATAGCTCTCCCTTCAGTGCCAGAGTAAAGATCCAACCTGACAAAGCAGTGCAATATGCTCTTCTATGCTCCGTGCTTGGGTTGTCAGCGTCTTAGCTCCCCTCCTGCCCCCTCTCCAATGCTGCTGTGCTGGAGCCCTTCGAAGGGCTGGAAAGCTGAAAAACTGGCATGTGGCTCTGCATATTTGTCTACGGGACTTTATTATTTGTGTGCACATAGGTATTATTGTGGGGGCTGGAAAAGAAGATTGTAAGTGTTTCATGGAAACACGCACTCAGAGCCAAATCCTCATTAAAAATTGCCTTAGTATCCAGGCCAGAAGAGAATTGCAGGCACAAAGATTATTTGTGTATACTGCACTTTCAGAGGGTTACTGAGATTCATGTTCCTTTCTACAACATCTCAGACAGTCAAGCTTTGCTCTAAGAGGAATAGCCAAGATTTTCCCCTATGGAGCTACAGCAGCTTTACACCGCCCCAGAAGACCAAAGCGACCTTAAAACTGGTGCAGCAAGAAACAAGAGGATTATATTATTTTTAGAGACAACTTAGAGATGGCATTCTCAAAATCAAACACCTCTCTTTGCTGCCAAAATAGGATGCATGGCAATGGTACCGCTTGCCCCACTTCACTCTTAGCTCTTGCACTCCTGCCCTCTGGGCTGTTGGTAGCCGGTGTTATTTAGAGCTGTCCTTATGCTTGGACGGCAGAGGTCTTGCTTGGCACGCAGCCATACCAGGCTCTGAAGATATCGAGGCCAATGCTTCTGCCCTGAGCTGTGAGCTCAGGCTATAGCAAATGATCAAGATCAAAGGTTTTGTCTTTTTCCTTTTCAAAGCTTTGGGGTTAAATTCTTTCCTGCGCAAGGGCTCCCTCCAATACATACTTAGGAGCCATTTTAAAGGCATTTCGCTCCCTCCTGTGGATAACAGTAATTACCAAGTTGTGCTGAACTGTAAATTTGGAATAGGCTATTACGAGATGGTTGTAGCAGTGCACCGCTATTCCCAAAATCTACACCTCATCGCGTAATATGAATAAGAGAAGGAGGCACAAGAAGGGAACTCAAGCCTGGTGTGCCTAGGTGAGTGTTGGGGTTTTTTTCCCCTCCAAAATGTTAATTCTTTATGAGTATTTGTGGCCTTATTAGCATCCCTTTGCACTACGTGAGCAGCACAACGAAGCTGGAACTATGGAGAGAGTCTGGTTCATTGCCATAAACAGGGAAGCAGATGTACCACTGTCCTCATAGCAATCTGCCTTACTCCCGTGTCAGCTAGTAGCAGCTGCAAAGATGGAAATTTTCCATGTTTCGCCCTATTCCTTGCTGAGGTGTGAATTTGGACACCCAGCTAACGCTGTTTAAATGTTGGCAGGAACAGGGGTGGGTTTTATTCCTTAACACACACAGAAAGACTTTAATAGAAATAAATATCCTGAATAAGAGTAGCAAAAGTTTACAACAGTCAACATTTCAAATGTAGTAAGACATTCAAAGAATTCAAGGTTAGCACTGATTTGTCCTTTACGTTTTTAATGAATATTTTGTGACCCTGAAAACATTTCTGCAAATACATACATAGTCTCATTCTCTTCACTGGCATATATCATGCATCCTGAAAGTCTAGTGTCTACAGACTTGTTTGTAGGGCTGAGGGTGAAATAGGAGGTGAAATCTGAAACAAGCAAAACTTGTTCATGAATGTTATGGGGAAGGATGGGAGAATGAATCAGTTTAAAAATTTTATTCATGTCAGTTGTAAAATTGCAGGAGAATGAAACTTCTTAACACAGAACAAATCAAAAGCCAGCTGTACACAAAGTTCTGTAAAATGTATGTTACAGCTAGCTCATCTGTTACAGATTTCTGCATGACCTGGCTCTCTATGCTTGGCAGTGTAAAGGATTCGACTTAGAAGTCTGACAAATCTTGCTGCATGGAAAGTGAATTCTTCAGGGCTTCACCGGCTCTGCAAGGCCTGGCCCAAATATTAAGGAGTAATAGACAGGTTTTCAAAGGCCTGTTTGAAGAGGTGCATGTTACAATGTTAGCTGAATGCTGACAACTAATTTTAAGGGTTTGTTAGGGTTTTCCTCTTCCCATTGACAGAATTTCAGAATACCCAGCGAAGAATGCCTCTGCCAACCCCAAGGTCTGCCTATAGCACTATAACTCCCAGCCTGATCTCCAAGACAAAAGAATGAGTTTAAAATGTTACAAGAAAAATGCTTTTTATACACATTTGGATAGAAAAGATTGAGCTGGTTGTTAACACATTTTAACAACACATCATCTCTGCTGACCCCAGCAGAGTGAATCGCAGCTATTAAAAGCTGGCCAGAGAGATGGCATATGTTCTTCTACACCTGTGGGAAAAATTTCTTCACCAAAAGGGTTGCCAAGCATTGGAAGAGGCTGCCTAGGGAAGAGGTTGACTCACCATCCCTGGAGGTATTTAAAAGACGTGTAGATGTGGCATTTATGGATATGGTTTAATGGTGGATCTGGCAGTGCTGGGTTTACAGTTGGACATGATGCTCTTAAAGGTCTCTTCCAACCTAAAGGATTCAATGATTCTATTCAGCTGACACTGAGCTGCAACATCCACAAATAACACTAGCTAGTCTTGTCTCCTCTAGGTTTCTCTCAGACTTCCTTGATCCTGTGTAACCACAAAAGATTTCATGTGGTCTCCAACACTCCCACATCTGATTGCCCTCCAAGGATTCATAAAATCACCTTTCAAAATCTGAAGGGAGAGTAGCTAGAATAGTTCTGTTTTGTTTTTTCCACTCATGCTTTTGTGTGAGAAATGAGCTGAAAGGGACAGTTGGGAGCATGCATAAACACACTCACGAGGAAGTGATCAGGACTCTTTTTTTACAAATTGTACAAAAGTCGTGCTCAACCTTATTGACCAATCTTTCACCAGTCCAGCTCTGAATCCAGATCCTATGCTGGTCAGCAGGTTTACGAAAGCAGCGACTGAGACACTGCTTGCTTTCAGCTAAGAACAGCCTCGGGAGCAGCAGGTCTTCCCAGTTCACAGCTGCTTCCATGATTCCCAGAAGAACATATAAAACTGAATCTGTTCCTTATTCTATGGACAGCAAAGGTTTGTGCGCTCACTTGTGTACCTTGTCATGCCTTCAGTGTTAGGCATACCATGAGGAGAAGAGGAATTTCTGCCACGAAGGAGCAGTGGGAAACAAATAACTGTAAGTATCAGCACCTGAGCCAGGCTAGAGAGAGGTCACTCGCATCTTGAGGTTTTCCAAATTCTCACGTGTCCTACAGCCTCTGGGACCAGAGCAGCAATGTAAGGCACCATGAAGGGACTGCCAGTTTTTAATAGCTGCTTCAGCAATACAAGAGAAATGCTCCTTGAGCACCGGGCAGTGCTGCACAAACCGCAGCTCCGCTCGCAGGCACCCTCCTGCAAACAAGGCAAAAACGAGAGCATGAGGGCAGCTAGCTCGTACCCTATCTCCTAGCAGGTGCAAGTGATTGAATACTTAGTAGGAAGTGTATTGCATCCTACGGGGCTGAAGTCATTTATTTACTCCCCACCTGAAGCAAGAGGAGGAGGCATTTCTCAGAGAACGCACCTGGTAGGCCGTGCCCTCCTGGGCTGCTACACAGCCTCTCAGCGGCTCCACAGAGAGCCTGACCACCACGGAGAGGCCTGGCTAGGGCCTACAAGCTCTCCCTCACACAGCACTGCCCTCCTGCAGCCGCTTCTTTTCCAGCATGTCTTCCTGGGACAGCTCTTCGCATTTGGCAGAGCCAAGCAGCTGCACCTTCAGCAAGCTGCTTCCCGACCACCTGCTGCACGTTTTGGTGGTCCAGCTGGTGAGCATTCCTATGCTTTCACCCAGTCTGCCTCTCTTTACCCCTGAGGTGATGATATGTTCTCAGAGGGGGCCTCAGATCCATGGCTAATGAAGCAAATTGTTCCTGGAACTATTTCCTGAATATTGGCAGCCTTATTGCTTCACATCTTAAAACAAACCCAGATTTTTACTCTCACTGAGCACAGAGTTTGTAAACTCAGGACAATTCTTGCATGTCGAAGGTGATGGTGCTATTACTATGTACCACGATGAGCTTTTCCTAAATCCCCACAGTATACCAGAGTCCCCTAGTTTGTTTTAAAACCCCTTCTTTTTATCTCCATGTCCTTAACAGAGTATACAAACAGTAGCTAAGCCCTTTCCAAGCTAATTCCTTTCCCTACCCAGTTCTCAGAAGGCAGGCGTGGAGACCTCCCACCCTGCAGCCGTTATCCCCATAACAACCAGCATAACCCCACAGCAGAGCTCAGCAGACCTGCTGCTCTGCCCCCAGCCCACTCCTTGCAGGGGGAGGGAGATCACCCTTAAAGTTACTCTCTGCCCATACATTAAACACAGGACCTGGGTGTCTATATTTTTAGCATACGGGGTGTGTACCAGCTGACTGGTCTGGCTGTCAGGTGGCTGTAAATTAGGGTTGTGCCAATGAAATCGCTTGAGATTCTTCAACACTGATTGGAAGATCAATGTATAAAAACTTCAACCTGCCTTTCTTTATCCTGATCAGGTGCTGCCTCTTAAATGTAAGATGGTGGTGTTTAACAAGGAAGGAAAGCCCTTCTGATAAAATTGAGATGTCCAGGGTAGAGCCACCCTGCTGCAAGTGGGTAAGTTTCTAATCAAAGCACTCTTCTAGTCTCTTCAGAGTGAGCCATTGCGCCAGAGATAACTCCTTATGCCTATGCTGTCTTAACTGAGTAGTGACAAGCCTTTATTTTGACAAGTTTATTGAGGTAAGCAGAATGGTTGGAGATTTTTTTCTCTTTATCTTGTAGTGAAATTTGAGGAAGCTTTTTCAAAAAGTCTGGTTGTCTTTTTTGCCCCCCCGGTCATGGGAGAAACATGCGTCCCCTTTGAGACTTGTGAGAGAATGGTTGTTTTGCTTTGGTTTAAGTATGGAAAATCTAAGGTTGGAAAATTCTCTGCTCACTTCCAGAAATCTTGGCTGATGCATTGTTTAGAAAATGTACTCTTGTGTTGGACCCTCTGATAAAGTACAAATGTTATAGACCTTTTTTTTTTTCTTGTTTGGCAAAGATGTTTGTGTATCTGAGTAGCAGTACCACAGATTAAATCCTGGAAAGCATTGCTAACAATTACAAACAAAAATTGATTTTGCGTAAGATATCCAAAAGCAAGGCTTTATTTAGGCTTTGGCTTCCAGTTTTCTGGTTGATTCTGAGCTTTCTCACTGACTTTGCCTCTTAGCTGTACCAATCTGCTCTGATTTTTTTCTTCTATTGTGTTTTTTAGTTGCTGCTTGGGCATATTCAATCTCTAACATAAATCACTTATTGTATTTTGAAAGTTGGATAATGTGTTTAATGCACCCAACGCTAAAAATACACATCTGTTTTGATGTTAGGTGCATCATGCCAGTAAATAGCATCATTTATCTTAATATTTTTCACTTCATATATAAATGAGTAATGAGTTTACATTCACAGAGGCATTTGTAAGCGGCATGGTTTGGGTTTTTTCTTTCTTCTTTTTTTCTAGGTTTTTTACAACACATTGTTGGTTTATAGAGAAATTTTGATTTTTTTTTTATCTTAATTTTTATTTTTAATTTCTGGGGGTTCATTAACTCCTCTCTCCCTGATATCACATCTCCACTATAAGTACAATCAGGCTGCATTTTATACTTTGCGCCTAGCACAGAGATTTCTGTGGTTTGTGGCCATGTGTTCTTAGGTGGCATTCATCACCAGTTGAACTTAGCCTGTCCCTGGCCTGTCTAAGCACAGAGCTTCCATATATGTGTTTCTACCAAGGGGGGAGGATGGGGGTAGCTATCTTGCTTTCCATTTCTTTGCTGATGCCAATTCAATGTGGGAAGGGAATGCAACAATCTAGTTATTGGGTTAAGTACCAAAGCTGCAACTTTTATTGAAATGCAATAATTCAGGCTTCAGTGGTGCCTGGCAGATAATAGACCCCGTGGTAGTAAGTGTTCATAAAGCTTGAGGCCACTACATGCCCTGGACTGCAAAGCAATGTGACCCTCAACAACCCTTCCCCTCGCTGCCCTTCTGTCTCCCAAACCACAATATTCTTGTCAAGCCATTTAACAAGAATCATGTTTCCTTGTGGTAAGTCATACCCATGCACTATTTTACACTCTTCCTTCTTTTCCCTTTATAGGGATATAGGGCTCTTGGCTTTTGAAGCAATGCCTGTACTATTGCAGGTATTTATTTCATATTGTTCTGTTTAAAAATATAATAAAACCCCACTCTGAGGTGGAAAGAAAATTGGGTTGCTTGCCCTGTTACTGGAAAACAGCTCAGGACTCTTAGATCTCTGAGTCTCAGAAACTTAGTTCCAGTTTCCAGACTACATTTATTTTTGGCCCAACACCCATTTCTTAATATATGAACACTGTCCTCCAGCTTAAGTAACTCTTTTGTCTCCCTGGTGTCTACTAACAATGACGTGTTAGGAACCATCACTCATTTGCAACCTGCTCTCTTTCTACTAGGCATACCAAGACCTTCAATTCCCAGAAAGCATGTGCCTGCTGTATAAAACTGAGTAAGAGGTTTGTGGAATCATGCAGCACCTGGCCTAATGTCACCACATCCTACTAATTTCATGTCTGGCTCCTGTAATACTAAAGAAGGAGCTACTTCAGCTCTTAATTTACTTCTAGCAGATAAATTCCTTGATACTGAGAATCTTCATTCTACTTTCAAAGACGACCATGAATGCCTCTCCCAGAAGAGGTAGTTCTCTCAGATCGCAAATCAGATATCATGCTAAAGGCACCATTTGATGTTGGTACCAACCCAAGCATTATTATTTGCTTCCTAATTTTGATTTTTATACACTGTCAGATTTGCATCTGTAATCATTGCTAAGTTAAGAAAGTTAAATTAACAGCACCAGACTGGGTGGGAAGGGAAAATAGGAATAGGATATGTTCTATGTCTCTCTTCAGTTGGCTTCTGCTTTCTTGTAATTAATCACTCAATGTGGTGAATCTCCTGGAAAAAGTCCTGGGTTCTATATATGTTTATATACATGTGTGTTTTTATATATATATATATAAAAAAAAGTGTGTGTATGAATAAAGGAAATCAGAAATTATCTTTTCAACATCAGTACCTTACTGCCTGTAGTTCGTGACTCTTCATAAATGAATGAGAAAAATTTAATTCTGCGTCAGAGAGACAATATGCACACACTGATAAGAGACCCTCCTTTACGCCGAACAGCACTAGACAACCTTGGTTCTATCCCTGCTTTCTCAGCACATTTTTGGGAGATGCCATGTGGTAGTAACTATTGCCCCAGAGAATCCAGAGGTGCTACCGCTGGGCCAACAGACAGCATATGAAGCAGGTTTGTCATTACAGCCACACATTTTTTATTTTTTTTAATGGCTCAGCATCAACATTTCAGGAAGGTTGTACTAATTGACCAGCATAGAGCTCCAGAGTATCCTTAAAATAGATAAATGCCAACCTTATTTTTCTTGTTAAACTTTAAGGGCCATTGCACTTCCATGGGTTGGTGTTTCCAGTCACACAAGTACTTGCATCTCAGACCGGCTGAATTTAGGGGAGTGCAAACCAGCCTGACATGATGGATGCAAAAGTTCACAGATGAAATGGGTTTGGCTGATCTTGGTCCCCCAGCGCACATGAATACACGCAATAAAACAGCAGCGCGCTGGCACCAATTTCTCACTTCTAGCTGTGGGAGGCCCACCGGGTGGAAGGAGAAGAAAGAAATGTGTCTGTCTGGGGCCAGCAGCGGGTGGTGGCCCAAGGTCAGGTGTGATCCTCCGTAATGGGTCAGTGGATGTTATGATGGTCTCGTTGTGCAGCTGTTCTCCCTCTTTCTAGGCTATCCTCGGAGAAAAGGGGGGGGGGGGGGGGGAAGCTTGCGTGTGTTTTATTTAATGGCACCTCTCCGTAATGTCAGTGAACTCGAGCTCTGATCTTGTGGTTGGCAGCATGTAAGCAAACTGATGACGCTCTGCCTGCAGCCGCGGTGAAGTCCACAGGGCTCGGTGTGGACGCAGCAGTCTGGTCGTATGGTATCAATTTCAGGACCAGAGCCTGGGAAGAGGTTGGTTTACATCTTTGATGCAATTTCAAACCTGAAAGTAAAGCAAAGTAAATGAATCAATGAACTAAACGTACGTAAAGGTTCAGAAGTTGCTATTATGTCTTTCTCTAGCTCCATTGCAATCAAAAAGCATTTCTGCATCTTTGCATCAAACTAGGCAGGCCAAAAGTGTGTCATATTTTTAGTGGCGATGCAGCATACCCTGCAACAGTGCTTCTTCAAGAAATGTGGTGTTGTGCATCCTGCCACTGTACATATGCACACTAATATAGATTTGCCTGGCTGTTTTATTCTTTGTTAATGGGTAGTGACTTCTTTCTCTATTTTATAAAAATGTCTCTTGACTAAATTCCTTGAGCTATGAAGCAGTTTAAAATTTTTTTTTCACCTATATCCTGATGGACAGCAAAATCCAGGGTGTGACAAATGGCACCTGACATCCAGGAAGGAAAATATCCTTAAGAATAAATCCATATCTCCAAACTCTGTCTAATTTTATAGGACAGCCTTTCATTCTAGATCCATATCTACTGCAGTTTCACAAAGACCAGATCTTATTTTTCAGTTCCTGTGAATTATAAGCATTACAAAAGTTCAGTTACAAAACTAAGTTTCTGTTTACTTCAGAAACCTGGCTGAAGTTCCTTGTGTTCCTCTGTATTTGGTATTTAGTCTCAGAATGCAAAACTGTAACTAGGAAATATATCCACAACTTGTGCTGGGGAGCAAAGGGCAAAGAAATGGCTCATCCAGAGGTATAGTTTGTATGTAGCCCAAGAGATCCATCTCTTTTGGTTCAAGTAAGATGTATTCTTTTAGGGTGGAGGAGGTGTATAAGAAAGGCTAGATTAAGGCATTGTAGTCTTTGAGTATAACCCTATCCGTGTTATCAGTAGATTTGTTGAAATATGGAACCTTAAGCAGTTGTTACTGAAGTGCTAGAGAGAAACTGATACAATTTCCTTTAAATGTTTGACAGAGACTGAAGTATGCCTTTCCTTAGTTTGTTACAAGTAGCCAAAAGTTTTGCATAGGGGCAGATAGATGTGGTTATAAACAAGCATCCACTCTCCATGTTCCTAAAACATCTCATTACAACACTATATCAACAGATATGATGTCTGGACGTTTTTTTTTCTTTGCTGCAGCTATAAATCATTCTTTTCACAACATTGAGAATGCTTCGCTCCCTGCTGCCTTCATCTGGAGGTCCTAAGTTTCCTAAGCATAGATGATTTTATACTTCCTCATCTCTCTTTATAATCTGGGTGATATACACAACGTGGTTGTGTGGTTCATCGTTATTTCATTGCAGCATTTTGGAGCTATCCACAGGATTGAAATAAAAGGAAAACAGGTAACAGGGAAAACTAATCCACATATAACAGAAGAAAACATAGAAAACGTGTCGCGGTTCTTTCATAGAACACATTTAAACAATATTCTAGTTTTTTTTCTCTAGATTGCTTTGTGTGTTTTTCCGATGCAAATTTCTTTACCTTCGATCAGCAACAAGTTTCTGACTAGGGTTTAAGAAGAGAAACTTAGAGGGCAAGAAGCGTGGGTGTTGCACAAGCCGTACATGCTCTGCCTCGAAAAACCTGTCAGCAGTTTGCAAACATGAATACAACAGAAAGGATGTCTGAGAGGTGGGTCAGAAGTTAACAGGATTTTGCCCTACTATGGAAACTTAAGCCGCAGATCGGAAAGTGTTTATGTGATATCACAGTTTGAGTGACAACTGTCAATAGGTGTTGGATGGAGGTGAGGTCAGTATAGATTTTTTTCAAAGGCTGTCTGCTGGTATTGCCTGTCATGAGATAGCTGTCATTTTCAAATCACTCCATACATTCAGCAAATGTAAGGCATCAGCATGCTGGCAGAAACACTGAGGCAGCAACTGTTATGAATTTATTTTTTAGAGATGGTGGTATTCTTCTGTGTGTAACGGATGTAAATTTTCTACACTTATAAAATATTTGGGAGGCTCCATAGATCTGGCAAAAGCATTAATTAAGGTATTTTACTTAAATTTGTGTGTGTTTTGTAAATTTATGGTGTGCAAATCAGTTCTTCTAAGACTTTTAATTAAGTACCCCAATGTATTTTATGTTTCTTTTAATGGACAGAAAATGACTTTTGCTCAAAAGGACTTCATTGTACAGTGTTATGCATTTTTCATCTGATGTGGGGAAAAATCAATTATTTTAAGAGTTCTGTTCTTCTGGCAGTTCATTTAAGTGAATTCTTACTGTGTTAAATGATCATCAGTATTTTCTTTTTACATAGCAACTCTTGTAAAAGTATTGTAACGCGCACAAAGAAGCGTAATTTGCCATCACGTAGAGAACATTAGTCTTGTGCCTTTTATGGACTCATGAACCTCTCGGTTTCAGCCACAGCACTTTAATTTCTATTTGGGTAAAGTTTGGGGGGGGAAATGAAAATGAAAGATTAAGTAATAGGGAAGTGCTTGCAGATTTGAATATATCTTTTATTTATTGCAGCTAAGGGGCTGTAATTCTGATAAGCCCATTTGTCTCACTGTAATTCTAACAAGTCCGGTGGAATAAATGATGAATTACCTCCATGTGACTTCAGAATCAGGTTTGCAATAGTTACAATGTGCTTTGGATTCTGCAGAAATATTTGCGTTGAAAGTAACATCCACATATGTGTAATAAGACTTCATAGAAAAGTTGTACCTGACTTTGTTGATACTGAATTATGTTTTTGACAGGCATATAAGATTAATTTGACCTTTTGTCTAAGATTCTGAATTTTATCTTCCAAAGCCATAGAAAGAAGGAACACCTTTCCCCTTATCTCAAACTAGGTTTTTTAGGTCAGGGGCAGTTTCAGATTGCTGCTTTCACCAAATCATATGTTTCTTGATGTTTGCATTGAGGGGAGGGTCTACAACTGTGAGAAAAAAGTTCCTAAAACAATTGCATGCGCTTTCAACTACCTTCACAACTACAAAATGAGAAAGGTAAGCTGTAAAAATGACAAGTTCAGCAGATTGGAGTAGATTTTACACATATTTGTACATAAAGTATTCTTCCAACATGGAGAAGAATGGTAACACATCTCAAGTATAAATGCACCAAGTTTTCCACCCCGCTAACAATCCTTGTTTTTTATTAAACGTTGTATTCGTAGTAATTAAAGTATTAAAAGGCATTTTATTAGAAGTTAGTCTATTTAAAACTGTTTAACGCAATTTCTCAAACATCAAAATCGGTTGAACACATGAATATTTAATATAATGTACTTCCAGGGTTATGTTTTCAGAACTTTGAGTCACACTTCCTAATCCTAATTTTCTATGAACAGTCACAAACTATTAGAAGTGTCATGTACACAACTGCAGCCTCTTCAGAACAAAAGTATTATTTCATATATTGAAATCTTTTTAGGTATTGGTTTGGTTTTGTTTTTTAAAAGGTGCAGAACTGTGATTTAGGTATGCTGCAGGTCCTTTCAGGTTTAATTTTACAATGTTTACATTGGAGCAGCTCAAGAGGCAGATGTCCAAGGATGCAGGCTCAAGAGGTCTGATGATTCATGAAGAGGTGGGGTCAGATCTTCCTGTCCCAGTGATTCATCCCTCCTCTGTCGTGGCAGCCGACTGGGTGGCATGCCCAGAGCTGAGGGCCTGGTACCTCGGTTTAAATCATTATTGATTTCAGTTTACACGAATATCCCTGGCTGTGAACTGCTGCAGCTGAGGGGTCTGATTCACGATCTCTGTCAGACTTAAAGGTGGTGGCTGAAGAGCTTTCTGAGCACAACAGCCTCTTCAGCAACTGCATCTAATTCCATGCAAATTGGGATTCAGATCCTGGAATATTTTGCTACCCATTTGTGAATAATTATTCTGTTTTGTTCTGCTGGGTATTTGTATGCTTGAGTGGGAACAGCATAAAACAGAAAAAATACAAGGTGAAAAACTGCTCAAAATAAAGATTCAGAGAGCAGAAAACCTTTGTTATGGGGGGGAAAGGGGGGGGGAAGGCATACATTCAAACACGTGATCATATCAAGAAATTACATTTTCTTAAGTTCTGTAAATGTTAGAAATGTTTGTAAGGGAAGCATTTTATTTACATCCTAGTGGAAAAAATAAAGTGTCAGGAGAAAACAGCTTTCTTATGGAAGATCAGAAACTTCCCTCTGGTACAAGTTCAAGTTCTTGTGGGTCAAGAAGATTTTTCTTTCAGTGGAAAGAGTCAGAAAATCTTTGGAAAAGTAGATGTTCAACTGTCACTAGGAACAGTGCTTAAAGGAAAAAAGTGTGTGTGTTGGGGGGATCATATGTGCAGAGAAGTCTCCTACTGAGACTAATCAGTCAAGGGTCCCTCAAACTAGCAGCTGTGACAATCTAACCTGTCTATAAACCCACATACAGGTGAAATAAGTAAATGGTAGTAACCTGCTGAGCCACTGATTCATCTGTAGATTAAATAGAATATGGACCCTTACATTTTATGCAAAGGTTGTGATATCTTCTAGACTGAACTGAGGTTTCAAAGAGGTGGGGTTTTTTATTATTTGTTAGTCCTCCATGAAAATAGCCCCCACTTCCAGCTGCCCAGAATTAATGTCTTCCAAACCACAGGCATGCAAACAATCTTGCAATGTCCCCCTGACTCCCTGCACGTATAAACAGTGCCATAGTTCAGTGCTATGGTAGATAACTGTGGCTATTAGGCTCTTTAGACAGAAATATAAAAGATATTTCTTTATTCTTTGGCTACATAGGATGAATTTGCAACCCCACAGACCACTCTGTCACGTCCCTCTGATGGCCAGTGCATATCAGCAGATGAGAAGTTGGATTATATCTCAGACTTCCATTTCCTCCTCTGCTCCTGCTTTGCTCCGGGGGTAGAAACCTCATCTCCCATGAATTGTTCTGTTCCCCTTGTGCCCTGCCAGGTCCTTCTGATAGCATGCAGAGAGGCGCAAGCCCAGGCTGTGCCCACTTCTTCCCTCCCCTTGGCCTTCCTCTGCCTCTTTCTCTCCTTCTGAGACCACCTGAAGGCAGTCCAAAGAACAGTAAGACTGGCAGAAGGATTAAAAAAAAAAAAAAAAAAAAAGCCTAAATGGGAAGAGCAAAAGAGCTGAGTAGTTTAGGGTGGCAAAGAAAATGAGAAATGGAGGCGCAAGGGCAGGCTGTGGTAGCAATCTTCAAATCTTTGGAAGCTTGCAGCAAGGGTTGACTCTGTAAATTATATGGGTGTTTTTCAGGTCTACAACAGGTGAAAGGCAGTGGTTAAAGTGCAAGAAGTGCAAGACTTAAGAAAAGCAGCCTACTGGCAAAGATGGTTGGGTGGTTGGATAGACAGGTGTTGTGGTTTAACCCCAGCCAGCAACTAAGCACCATGCAGCCACTTGCTCGCTTCCCCCCGACTCAGTGGGATGGGGGAGAAAATTGGGGGGGGGGGGGAGTAAAACTCATGGTTTGAGATATAGACAGTTTAATAGGACAGAAAGGGAGAAAATGATAATAATAAAATTACAATAATAAAAGAATTAGAGTATACAAAACAAGTGATGCACAATGCAATTGCTCACCACATGCTGACCCATGCCCAATCAATTCCTGCGCAGTGATCTGCCCCACCCCCAACTCCCCCCAGTTTATATACTGGGCATGATGTCATATGGTATGGAATACTCCTTTAGCCAGTTTGGGTCAGCTGTCCTGGCTGTGTCCCAACTTCTTGCACCCCTCCAGCCTTCTTGCTGGCTGGGCATAAAAAGCTGAAAAATCCTTAACTTAGTATAAACATTGCTTGGCAATAACTGAAAACATCAGTGTGTTTATCAATGTTATTCTCCTACTGAACCCAAAACAGAACACTATGTCAGGTGCTAGAAAGAAAAATAACTTTATCCCAGCCGAAACCAGGACAACAGGCTGTGGCGTCTCCATTGTTGAATGCTGTTACCAAGATTTTAGATATATGTCTGTCAGCAATAGTTGCTTCTGCATGAGGGGACGGACAAGGTGGCCTTTTGGGAAGATCTGACTTGTCCTGCTCCAGGAAATGGGGTCAGGAAGGGGGTTGAAATGGGGCCAGTCACAGAGTAAGATGCATTTAGGCTGCATGAAGATAAGTATTGTTGATAATTCAACTATGCAATAGGCCTATACAAAATATTAGTTTGGCATCATGTATCTGTACAGTCACATTTCTGTCCTGGTACCTATAAGTCACCCATCATTAGGGAAGGGGCAGGGAGATGTAATTCCTTTTATTCTTGTAATGCAGTTACTGGGTGTGAAAATTGCAATCCACACCTGCCACGTTTTGAACCTGTAACTGCAGTTCATGTGGAGGTATCCCTGACCCCCCTGGAATGGGTTAGTGACTTCCTGCTTTCTTAATGATATCTTGACCTGCTTCAGACTTGCATTTTATTTACGGGTTCATTTCAAAGAGCTGGTTTTGATGTACAAAGCTCTTTTTGGATTGGATCCTGTATATCTCTGAAATTACCTGTCTTTTGTGTTTTGCTTCAAGAGTTCAAATTACCTAGAAATTTTTGAGTGTAGGTGCCTTAAGCCCTACCCCATAGGACAAGGCACTGATGGTAGGTTACATTTGGCTGTGTAATACCTTTCCTCAGTATCTGTTGTCCTTCTGGATACTTAGTCAGTTTTTTTCTGCAAAGCAAAAAACACGTTTTCTTTTTGTCTGATTGACCAGAAGACTGCCTTCGTCATAGATTAATTTAGACAGCTGCTTTGGTTAGGCTTTTGCATTTTATTGTAAACATATTCAAAAACATTCCATGAGACTCATTAAGTAGGAGTATATGGACTAATCGAGTAAATAGGAGTAATCATGTAGTAGGTAGCAGTACACTGGCTTATAGTGTTTGTAAGAGTTTTGAAACCCATCTTTGCAGTGTCACCTTAAATCTTTAACTGGACTTTTAAATATAACCCTTTTTCATGGGCAATTTGAGTAGAGCATTGACAGCAGTATGTATTCGAATATGCTAGGAAGCCAAGCGGCATTATACTTGATGGTTGTTCGTAGATTTTTCTCAGCTGCCCGAGTTGCTGAATTGAGCCAATTTACTGTTGGCTAAAAGCTGAAAGACTCATCCACCTCACAGAAGGTGACCCCTCCATCCCAGGACTGGTGGTGTGTAAAAAGAACCAATGGGAAGAATAACCCACAGGGAGTGCACAAAGCAATGCTTCTCCAGAAGCTGATTTATAATTTTCCTAATCTAGCCCTAGGATTCGAGGAGGAAAGGTTCTTCACAGTGGTGGAGTTTCATTATGGAAATAGCACAAAATCTTTGCTGATTGGCAACGTTCTTCGGGTGTGTTCACTTACTGGTGGCACACCTTTCTTCTCTTGAGGCATGACACTGCCTTTTGGCTTCTTGCTGCAGCCACGCTGGTTCCCAGGGACCGTTCCAAAGTGTGCCAGCCATTGCTTTCACTGGCTGTTTAAGACAGTTTTATGTATTGGTCTGCGGAGCCTCTGATGGCAGGGAGAAAAAAATAATGCATATGAGAAAATGTTAGCTGCCAACTCTGAAGTTGAAAGGATTTGTTCAAGTGTTGTCTTTTTAAGGGGGGAAAAAACCCAAAACCTTCAGCTAAATTCATATGTCCTAGAGCTGTTATTATTTCATAAACTATTTTAATCTCAGCACAGTACATTCCCTAGGTTTTTCCTTGGGCAGTTTCTCATTGACTTCTCTTCTTAACAACGTGAGTTACTCCAAACAAGAACTGTGACATCTTTGCAATTGCAGCTCTTCTGCACATTATGCTTCAGGTTTGGGATATAGTTGCTTGGATAAAAACGGGAATTAGAAAAAATAAATATTGAAACAGATTAAGGATTTCAGAATTTGTTCCTCTTGAATATTCATATTGACAAGAGCTCTGCATATCTGCATGGCTTGCTAATACATATTGATTTTTTTCTTTTCTTTTTTTAAAAAAAAAAAAAAAAAATCTTTGTTCCTTTTGTTTGGATGTTCTCTTGAATTATATTTTCTCCAAGCTGCAAACGTTATCAAACCTGCACAGTTAAAGATCAGGAGAAAATAGAACAAGTAAAAGTAAAGAGATAAAAATCCTTTCCTGTCTCTGCAGCTGGCAAGTACCCCTAAACAGCAGGACCAAGCTGTTCTGCTCTGTGTGGGAGGAATAACTTGATAGCTAGTTCAGATTCAGCAAGACAGTTTAAGCAATGCCCCCAAACTGCTTTGATGTAATAGCTCTTCATTACCTGAAAAAAAAGCTAGCAATCTTATGCATTGAATTCTGGTACATGTTAACCAGACGGGCCATTCTCTGAAGGAGCAGGGTAGAGTTGAGGAAGACTGGCAGAGACACTTGTGCTACCGTTGCTCTTGCTGCTTCCCATGTGTCTGGAAATGGTCCAGATACATGCAAGAAACATCTGACCTCAAGACATCAATGAGCACTTCAAAGTGCCGATCTGTTCATTCATTTTGACTCTCATCATGGCCAAGGCATTGAGAAGATGACAAACCTGATCAAGACCATGCTGTGTATGTTCTCTGAGGTAAGGCAAATGAGAAAGCTGTATAATCATGCTGACAACAGTGAAAAACCTTGCTCCTCCCCTGCTAATAATATTGTGACTGAATAATGGAATTCATACCCAATTTGTGCTCCCTTTAGACACTTGGAACTGGATTGAAAATGCAATGTAACACTTAAATGCAGCCAATTTCTGTTTTTTCAAACAGATAATTCAAGTAAGATGGGGCCAATTAACACTGGGGAAAAAAAGACTATTCTCTCTGTGTTTGAGTTGTTTCACCGCCCAAATTAAAAAAGCCCAGGTAAACTTCACATAGTTTTATGAGACTCTTAACGGCAGGCATAGTAATCCAGGCCAAGAAAATACAGGCACAGAGAAAGCTGAACATCTTGGTAATGGTTGAGGATATGCACAAAACCAAACTGTTCTTGCATTGGCTCTAAAATAGCTGTTTCTCGGCAGCTCCACAGAATTTTTGAAAAGCTCACAAAGTGAAAACTCAAGTGTTTCGGGGACCCAGGGTCATAACTTCAACTGCATAGCTTCTAGTGGATGCTCTTGGTATGATTTAGCAGTGTAAAGGTAGCATTTCGGACCTTTCCCTGGCATGCTGGATGAGAGAAGACAACTTCTTGTTCAAGCAGTTAAGTTTGCTGCTGCTAGGAAAAGAATTAAATGGGTAATATGAATATTGCTCAAGGCCAGAACCCTTGATAGAGTAAATCAGTTCCCTGTATTTCAATGATTAATACCATTGATTATCACCAGCTGAAAAGTGGGCCCCAAAGAGTATAAAACAATAGTGGATTACAATGAGCAATCTATTTTCATATATCCAGAATGATTATGTCTCTCTAGAGATGGAGCCAGGCAGAGTTACAGTCAATTATCACTAGTGCATTTTCATTGGAAAAAAAAAGAAAAATAAATGGTTACATCCATACACCTTTGTGCTTGTTTGTATCAATATTGTTTTCAGCTTAAAACTAACAGATACTCTAGAAATCAAAATGCTATCCACTTTGATTAACAATGCACACTTCTATGCTTATATCACTAAATTCTTATTTTCATTTAATTGCCATCACATGCTTGATCTTGATTTGTTTTCCGTAAAAATTCAGCCTTATTTACACTATTTTATGCTACTCGTACCAATTTTTTTAAGTTACACCTGCAGATTTTTATCTGCTTTCCCTCAGCATAAAAGCCTCGGGATCAGCACTTTTCCGTTCTCCCATGAAAAGTGATGAGGTCTTGCAATGGCTTAAGTCATACAATCTGTCTCATCGCCGCCTTAACCAGACACCAGGAGCAACGGCATAAAGCGAGTGCTGTTTTGGCAGCACTTTACTGAAGTCCCCATGCAGATGCTCTGCGCGTTTCACAGTAGAATTAGTAACAGCACTCATTGTTGAAGACTGAAGATGTCCCTGCTCTGGATCGCTCTTGGCAGCGAGCGGTGACAAATCTGTTCCCTTCACTCGACACCGTAAGATGTCCACGCGCTGCAAAGCTGCATGGTTCTGAGGCACTAAATCACATCACGGGAACAAGCAAAACTTGGCCGTGGTACCCGAGGTTTTCCCTGCCTGACATACTACACTGTCAGGCTTTACAAGGTGCAGTAGATCTCCACATTTGGACTCTGCTGCACACCCTGTACTGTCTCGCTCGTTCACTCTTTCTTTAATTTGTCAGATGAAGCTCTCTTTATTCAGAGTACATGTATTCCTGATCTGTACATAGAGAATTTAGTAGGAGTTCACTTCAAATGTGTGGCTTGAATAGATAAGCAGTCTTTCTGAAGTGTTCTTTGGTGAATTTTAAAAAGTAGCACTGATTTCTACTGTTTGAAATGTTTGCAATGCTTTCTTTCACCTGAAACAAAAAACAGCTTAATAACTGTTCATGACTCCAGCTTTTAGGATACAGTTAGATGTCTTGCACATAAAATTCTACCTAAAATCTCTTAGCCTCAGCTAGAGAAGGGGATTTTATTTGTTTTATAGTAACCATAGGTATTTTTCAAAGTTTCTTTTCAAGGATACAGCTAAAATGAACAGCTGATTTTTAGTGCAACACTGTCTCGTCAAACTTAACTGCAAATCCAAAAGTGTCTGTTAGCTTCCCCCCATGCATTCAACTCAGAACAGTATTAATTTATAAAAATGGCTTATAAAAAGGTTTGCATTGTCAAAAGAACAGTGTTCAGAAAATAAACCCCAGGATTTTCCAGTGCGTCAGTGATAGCATTACCATATGTTCTAAATAATTATGTATTTTAGATGACTTACTAGTTTTATGACTGGCCATTAAAAGCCAGTGTGTGTCTTACTGTTGCTTATATCAGTTTTGCTGCTTTGGTTTACAGAAACTAGCATGAAATGGAAATGGGAACTGGACAATATTAGAAGTATTAAATATTTCAAAATTGCATTCATTGAATCATGGTCTTGTTGGATGCAGGTTATCAATAACTGAAAGTGGCCAAAACAAAATTCTGTAGAAGACAGCTAGCATAGAGGGTATGATTTGCACTTTGTTTTGGCCTAACCCAATGAAGTCAGTACAAGTGAATGTATATATGTAGGTATGAATTATCTCTTGGTTCAGAGAGCTTGATTTCCTTTATCTTTTTCTTTTTTTCTGCCACATTGGAGCTAACCAAGCGCAAAATGGCAAAATGCAAGTTTAATTCATCCTTAAGACAATGTGTGTTTAAAAAAAAAAAAAATAAAAAAATTAAAAGTAACTTGAGTGCTGGCATCAGGATTTGGCCACTTGACAGCAAAATAGTTCAATTTTACTAGTGAATGAAGATGCCATCTTTGAATAACAGTACCAGCTTTTCTTTGCAATCAAGAATCCTCCACCTCCCACCCAAATAGTAATAATTTTTTAAAAGTCAAATTTTGAATTATCTCTTTGGTACTGATTACACAAATTAGGAGGAGGAGTCGAAAAACCCACCTCTGTCTTAGAAAACCTTAATCTGATAAAGACTCATGTGGAAAAAGTAATTACATGCTTGTTGATGCTGAGCTGAATGGATGTCATTTGCTTTCCAGCCCAAGTTCTTGGGGTTGCGTGTCATGCATGGAGATCCTCCAGCTTTTCCCTCTATGTCCACTCATGAGAGCCTGATAACTGTAATAAAATAGGTTGTTCTGTCTTGCTCCCTTGGATGAGATTAGAAGGAAGGTCTTATTTCCAGATATGTTTCACCTTTTATTACTTCTCCTTTGTGGTTTCAGCATTCCTCTTTCTTTAGGGCTATTAGCAAGAATTTTTCAATGAAATGCTAATATTAAACAAAACCAAAATGTATTAGAGTTAAGAAAATTAATTTAAAAGAACAGAAATCATTTACTAAATGTCTGTAAATTTACACTTCTTATAGTCTTAACTGGATAAGTCATTCTCAGCTTTGTTAAAAAGGGGGAAATAATGAGGAATAACGCATACTGCATGATGGTAATTCTCTTTAATCAAATTGCAAGCAACTCTTGCTGAGCACTATAAGCTCCTCACTGCAGCTACAGGTCCTTATAAAGCCTTGTCAGTGAGGTCAACGGGTTTAGACACCAGGTGGTCTCCTCTCTCTTCAGCCATATCCCCTTCTTTGGCTGGCTTGAAGGCCATTGTGTTGCTGTTTCGTTGCATGTCTGCTGATAATGTAGGTCGTCTTACAGTCCCAGAATCTGTATTCATTTGAGAAAATAATAATCTCAACTTTAATATTTGTAATGTAAAGCTTTTTTCTTTTTTTTTTTCTTTTTTTTTTTTTTGTTTGTTCATTTGTTTTACAAAACCTTGAAGACATAAGTCATAAAACCCCTCTACAGCAGAAAAACTCAAGAGCTTTTTAAATCAAAGGTTTTGGGTAACTCACTGGGCTTCTTTGCTCTCTATGACTGGAAATACTACAACAGTTTCACTGTTACAAGTGAAGAGAAGGTACACGGCTCTCTTTACTTGGTTTCTTTATTACCTTTCAGTAGGGAGACTTGCTTTCTCCATCACCAGCTCCTTCATGTTCAGGGTTTATTTGAATTGTAGAATAGAGATGCAATCCACAGTATCATATTGGTTTCCCATTATTTGACTGAAGTTTGAGTCCGGATTGTGGTATCAAAGGAGAAAGTGAGTAAGCTGAGAAGTAAATGAAAGGAAAGTCTACCTTTTGGAAATGGAAAGGTCATCTTCTGTGATATGTAGATTTATGATGCTTGTTGAAGACTTCTCTACCTCTAGACATTCAAGGTGGTTAATTGTAGCCTAAGCCACTTGTACCATCTTGGGTTCACAACAGCGCTGAATTGCTTTGGATGTAGACCTTGGTGAAGACATCCAAAACTATGACATGTCTCTCACCCAGGATTTTCTTATGGGAAGGCTCAGAACCTGTATTTCTAAAGAAACATGGTCACCATTAGCACTATAGACTAGGCACAGTAAAAATGTGTAGGCACAGCAAGACCTAACTTTTAGGTTGATCTCACTATTGAACCCAGAGAAGGGGACCTGAGATTCCTGTACAATGTAAAGTTGAATTTCCCCTTTGGAGGTGACTAATAAACCATGTAAAATTTAGATTGGATATTAGGAAAAATTTCTTCACTGAAAGGGCTGTCAAGCATTGGAAGAGGCTGCCCAAGGAAGTGGTTGAGTCACCATCCCTGGAGGTATTTAAAATGTGTGGATGTGGCGCTTACTTAGGGACATGGTTTGGTGGTGGACTTGGCAATGTTTACAGTTGGACTCGATGATCTTAAAGGTCTTTTCCAACCTAAATGATTCTATGATTCTAAATAAGATGCTGGAGGAAATGTTAAGCACAGGAATGTCAGATTATGCTTCCTTTCTGGAGCAGAGATGACAAGCAGGGCTAACAGGGTCCACCACCTGGAATCTCCTCTGAAGGGTGGGAGCTTGCACCTGTAACTACAAAGGGCTGAGCAGACTTCATGCTTTTCCCTTTAAAGTCAAGAAAGTTTGAGGCTTGTTCAGAGCATCCTACATAACCAAATGGCTCAAGTACATGTTCTAGTGATTTTTATTTTTTTTTTTTTATTTTTTTTGGGGGGGGGGCTTGGTGACACTTTTGCAATAGGAGAAGTTGTGTTCCCTCTCCAGAGTTACAAATCATCAGAGTCTGTCTGTTGATGAGATTGTGTTCTATTTTCAGGGCACTGCATGTTTTTGCTTGGTTTCCAGGTGCCAGAACAGTAGCAGCAGAGTAGGGATGAGTAGCTCTAGAGTTTTCCATTGTAATGTGCATGTCTCCCATGTAGGTAAAGGCTGAAAGTCAGGAGTGATTTGAATTACAGGCTCAAATTAAGACAACCAGTTCAGGTTTGGGTACCTGTGCCTTTTCAAACTGATGCCTAGTCCTTGTCTACCCCAGACAGCACAAACTGTCTCCTAGCAATTAAAAATTACTTGCCACTGTCTCTGAAGTCCAAACAACCTTGGGAACATATTTCCAAGGATTGTCCTCAGTCTTTCCTTATGTTGTCACTGTTGCTGCCTGATGAGGCATTATTGCTGCCTGTTTCTGAGTGTCATTCGACCCACACAGGTGACCGTGCATTCCCAATGGAGGGCCCATGTCTTGGGAAATCATTGATCTGAGTTTGCCCTACAAATCACTCCACAAGATTACTTTGCCCTGTCAGGCTCTTTGTGTAGCTTATTGTTCTAGGCTCTTACCATGTTAAGTTCTTGGATAAACCAGAAACATTTAGGAAGTGTCAGCACTAGCAGTTACAAATACACTCACTAGTTCTGGTTAATTGGTGATCAGTTAACTTGAAGCAAAACAGTCTGTTACAGAAACACACTAAGTCAACACTTACTATGAGTTTCCAAAAGTGCTTTTTGTTGCTCTTTCTTCCTGAACTTTTTGATTTCAGCAGGGAACTGAGTTTGATTTTCAAATATGCTCAGCTGTAACCCACCTTTGAAATTTCCAGTCTCTTTCTCCCAATCAAATATTCTGGAAAAATCAAATTTTTCCTGAAAGCTGCCATGTCAGTCCTGCTGAATCAATACACTTTATCATGGAAAACATCTTTAAAAATTGAAGAAAACTGCCTTTTCTAGGGACATAAGTTAAAACATAGCTCCCTTTTTTTATTTGTCGTTAATAATTTCCCACTTGAAATTATCATAAATTTCTTGAGTTTGAAATGGTGCAAAAATCAGCCTCTTCCCTGTTGTACTCATGACTTTTACTAAAAAATATGTGCCGGATGAGCAGTATATATTTGCATTTGGTATGGTTGGGTATTAAAAGCCAACTGCAAATATGATATTGTGCAAGTATTATTTAAGATCCAAAAATTAAAATGAGGTTTTGGAAACTAGCTCAGACTCTCCAGTTTTTATGTTCACCAGGGGTTCTTCTCTTGTGACTGTCCCATTTCAGTAACAAAAGTCAGGCTACACTGTCTTTTGCGTGGACTTCTTAGCAGTGGGTTTCAACAGCGCTTCAGCAGCTGAGGACAGTATTGCATCCCATTTTGCAGAAGATGAAAGCAAGGTGCAGAAAATCAAATTATTTTTGCCCAAGGTCATCTATTAAGGGAGGGGCAAAGATAAACTTCATTAGGACTCCTGAGAAGTAGCACAATGATACATTTCTTAAAAGTCACAATGTTGGCTTTTCTTGTGTAAAAAATTTAGTTGTAAAGACATTCTTAATAACAGTAGGTTTATCAAATATTTTTCCTTTTTTAATAGCGGAATGTAGCCATTGCTTAATCCTCTCTCTCTTTATTCTTTATAAAGAAATTTTTTAAACCACAACCATAGATTAGGTACAGGGGAAAATTCCCTGTAGTTTTAGATCATTGGCAAGGGTATGGGATGTACTGTGTTTCACTTGCTGTGTATCATTGAAAATACAGAGGACTTCACAGCAGAAGTGTATGTTTTAGGTTTGCACACATTTGTGAGAATGTTAATACTGTGTTGTGGGAATTGTGCTGAGTTCCCTGTTATCATGCAAGCAATTGCTAACTGTAGACCTCTGACTTTGTAATTTGTTCTTTATGGACTAGCCTGCAGCCAATAAGCAAAATCAATAGTCTTTGCTGAAAAGTAAGCAAGTGCCAGTGTGTTATGTGACAGGTGAAGATACATGTGCTTACCAGGGGTCAGGGGGCCACATCAAATTTCTCTCTGACTTCTTTTCAAAAAGCTAAATCCATTTAGGGAGCATTCGTCATTGGAAAATGTTGCAGTGGGGAATTAGACAGGCTCCTGCTCTTCTTTTCTCATTTAACGATGTTTGTTTTCAACAGTCTGTTCAATAATGTCACTGAGAAGAAATTATGTGAGAAGAATAAAGTGCTTATAGTCTATTTATTTATTCATTCATTTCTGTAGAATAACACTAGCTGTTGCATTCTCATGTTTATTAATGCTATTGTGGCAGTCCAAATATTTGTTTGTTCTTTTCCTTTGGAAAAACAGGTGGGACAGAGCAGTGTGGAACAGATTACATACTGTTTAAGCTTAAGGTGAAGGTTACACAACTCCTAGCAATCTTATATATTCTATAAGCTATTGTTTCCTATACTTGAGTAGGGCATCCAAATATATGCCATAATTTTAGTACTGCACAGAGTTTGGAAAGTCTCTCGTTTTCCAAGTGGAATGACCAGGATTGAGGCCATTCAGAAGTCTGCTAGAAAATATAATACAGGCAGCAGAGATGGACGCTGCTGGCCTGTGATAAAACAGGCCGTTTGTGGTGGATGCTACTGGTGCAGTTCCCTCTTTTGCATCAAATGCTGAAAGTATTTCAGTATTCCGAGTTCTAGGGAAATTGCCGTTCAAACCAGCCTTCATCTCTTAATGTATCGGACTATAATGAAAGGCAGAAAGGGAAAGGGAAAAATACAGCAGAGGGGTTTTTTTGGAAATACTGAAGTGGCTTAGGCTTATAAGCTACCAAAGAAAAGGACTTCATTATTTAGAACTTAGTTATATTGGCTTTTAATGTTTAAGTGCCTAACTTACGTTCTTTTGAAAACTTTAGGTTCAGTCTAATAGCAAAAAATGATAGAAGGCTTAATGTCATTGTTTGTTTGCTTCTTATTGAATGTAGTTGCTCCATTTAATAGCCTGGACTGCTGCCATCATACTATCATATACACATGTGCACTCCCAGTCAGGAAAAACAAACAGTTACCGCACAGGTTCAATCAGATTAAAGGTTCCCTGTGTGAGAGCTGAATACCAAAAACCAGATTGGTGTGTTAGATTTCTCTTGTGCCCTGTTTGATTTTAACATGCATAATAAATGTCTCTTAATTTTTTCTACCCAGCTACCCAGCTTTCTATATAGTTGGTTTTTTGCTGCTGACTGCACAAATCATTGCCATAGTACTTTCTCTCAGTTGAGCACTTCATTTGAAGATGCTGAATGATACTCGATACTTCCAGAAAGCTGCAGTTGAAGCCCTTCCACCTGGGTGCTGCCATGCTTCCGCCACCTCTTACACTCAGTTTCAGAATTCACAAGCTGCTTTCAACACCATGTTATACCGAGTGAATGTCCCAGTTCAGGGTGTTCAGTAAGACAAGAAATTTCAAAGGTGACTCACAAGGCCTTTCAGCCACCAACAGTGAGAAATGAAGAAAGCTCATTTTCATCATCTTCAAATAAGACTGGTACCTTCTTAGCCTTTAGCTACAAAATATTTAAATAACACACTTTGGCTAGAAAACCTGTGGGCCCCACAAACTTCTATACCACTGAATTCAATTACTGCAGGATCATCTCTTCCTACGCTCTTTTAGTGTGTCAAGAAATAGTTCTCTTCTTGACACGAATTCCCAGGCAAGTGCTTGAAGTTCTGGTAGACAACTGGGGAAAAGCAAGGGGCAGGGTCTGGATCTTGCAGCTGATTATCTCTCAGGGAGTGGGTCTGTGAGCAGACTACGAACAAATCAAGAACTTGCCTTTCCATCTAAGGGGTTATAAAAATAAGCTTATAAAGGAATTTTATAGTTTGAGAAATGAAAAGATAAACACAAACCTCCTCCAACCTTCCTTTCCTCCTCTTCCCTTCATGGGGTAACACAGTTGCTGTTCTGCAGTGACAAGATGAGATAAAACTAAAGTGACGAGAGATCCCCTGAGCTCCAAGCTGCAGAGGGTTGAGGTTAAGCTTGAGGTTTGCCTGCTCAGCTCCTTTTTTTTGTTTTGTTTTGTTTTGGTTTTTTTATTGGGTCTTAAACCTTTCCCACACTAAATAAACACCCTTTTATAGGCTTTTTCTTCACAAATGGCAAGTTTTGTAACCTTATATGAAAAACTCTTGTTGCTGACTCAGACTAAATGCTCCTTTGTTGCTTCCAGCCCCTCAGTCCCCAAGGCCCACGGTCCTCTGAAAAACAGTGCCACGTGTGGGTGCTTGCCTAGGCCCGCTGGCCCTGCTTCCTCGCTAGGCCGATGTCAGAGCTTCGGGTCTAGTCTGTTTTGAACTTCATATCCTGAATCTGGTTTTAGTCACTTGAATATATCTATTGATCTTAACGTGTGATGCCCATCATTCAAGGACTAAGCACCTAAACAATTGCTGTGCCTACACAGCCAAATGATTGGGTGATTATAATATGGTCGGGTGTATACGTGCTATTTTTAATTTAGCTAGTACAGGTAATAGCAAAAATGCAGCGGGCACAGATCCTTTGTGGGCCAGCAACTGCAGCCATGTGCCAGGTCCCTAGAGGGCTTGTACAGTTCATGCTCGGGTCTGTGCTGCCACATCTTCACAGCTCTTGTTACTGCTTTGCTACCACACCATCATTTGGCTGCATAGATGTGGCATTCAGAATTAAGGAGAAAAAAGTCTAGTTTAACCAGAAGCCTCTTTCTTTTACCTCTCCCGGAACCCCTATCATTTACTATCTTGACTTTTTCTTGCTTTTATACTTGCAAGTATCTCATCAAAAGACATTACCAGCAAAATTACTCTGGTGCTTGTCTCTTCCTATTTCATCACCAACACCCAATGTATACCATTTACAATAACAACTCCTATCACTTCTGTGATGGCAGTGCTACACATTTGGTGTGACACATGCAAAGGGAGAGCAGTGGAAGGGGCAAGCAGCTCATGTTCTAACGGATAACAAAAGTTTGAACGTGCATCCTTCCTGGCAGTGGTCTCCAAAACTGATCTGTTGAGGTTTTAATTTTGAGAGCTATCCAAATCATGTCACTGAATTATTTTTTTTCCCCTACCCAGCTCATCAGCTGCAAGATCCCTTTTTTCAGTATCTTCATTCTGGACACATTAAAATCAAACAGTCTTCCATAGAGGAATACTTTATTACAATTTTATTACCTTTTCTTTCTCAGTGTGTCACTATGCGAAGTGTCGTATTTTATCAAGGTGGGTGGGTTGTATATGCTTGCAAGATCAACTACAGAAAATGTATCTTACCGTCAACTTAAGCCTTGCTCTGGAAGGGAATCAAGTGAATCCATCTAAAAATCAACAGTATCTGTGTGAGCGCAAATCATCTTCCATATGCTTACCTATTGCTGTCCTTATTTTACATTTCCCTGTTTGCTTTCATTTAAGCCACCTTAAAGTATAATTGATATTCTTTTGGCTTTGTTAGTGGGGCTACAGTCACATCATATATTTATGCCACATTTTACTTTTCGCCATTTCTCTCCTTTTTCAAAACATGCTGTAAGTATTACCCGCTTTATACATATGTTCTTGTAGTGCATGGGATTGTGCTGCTGAGAAGAAAATATTCTTAACCCTGATCATTCAGAAATAGTTTAGTAGAGAATCAGTGACTTGGAATATTTCTGTGATCAGTGCTTGTCCACTACATAAAATGATTCCCACTGACCTTAGTGGATTTTGGAAAAGGTTCTTGGAGTGGCAGAATGGAAACTAGAATGAGATCCGTGATCAATAAGATTTCAAGAGACCACATGTACTTATTTCTTAAGCATTTTGTTAAAAGTTTCTTTTCTGGCAATCATAAATGGGACAAATTTATTCAATTAATTTTGCTTTTTCAGTTTCTAATAGTGAGTAATATTCTAATGATTCATTATTTGAAATTCCTCCTAGAGCAAGTTCTGCAGCTAATACCCTTATTCATATACAGAACAACATTTTTAATCACATGAACATATTTTTGCCAAAGTAGACATTTGGTCTGCAGTTTTTCACAGTTAGTTCATTACTAATGCTTAATATTCAAAACTTCTTTTTAATGGGAGATGTAAGTCACATAATACTTAATACTGAATTGGTAACCATAAATATTCCTACTGATATAACCATTCTAAATGATTCTTAAGCCTATCAAGGATAACTATAATAATTTTTGTATGTATACACCTGTAAAACTTGCTTTGCTTTATGGTTGCTATTTTTGCAACACTTTCTACCAGAAAATTATTTTTTTTAAATATTTATGAAAAAGGGAGCTCAACATAATTAGAACACAATTTAAGTGAATTGACTTCAGAAAAAAATTAAATCATGTATTATGTTGTCTTTACATAAATAACTTTTCTTTACAGAAAAGATGAGATTAGGCTGTCAATTGGATCAAAATTACTTTTAAATGGATTATAATTCCACAAGTAGATTTCCAATGTGAAAAAAGAATGAAACAAGTTGTAGTGAAGAAGGTTCTCTTAATAAGAAGTGTTATTTCTGATCAGCTTTCTGGAGAAGTTTTACTTCTCTCCACAGAGCAGTAATATTCACTTCATTTTGTATCTCTAAACAGGCTGAAAAAAATGTATCAATGTTATTTAGCTGCGATGCAAATAAATATTCATAACAATGGCACATGCATAGCTAATTGAACAGTTTTTGTTAATATTATACTAGATATTCATGGACATGTGCCTTTTTCTATAATGAAAATACTGCCTAAGGCTAGCTTTGTTTTTCTTGTCAAGAACAATTTATGTGCTTTCATTTAAATGAATATAAACTTCTATTCTCATGACAAAATAATTCACCATTAATTTGGGTAAAGAATTTCTTTATTCCCTTTGTGGTGCGTTTTATTGAAAAAGAAAAGCCTAAATGTTGCTGAGAAATTGTCTCTATGCATTCTGCCTAATTTCTATAATAACTGGCATGAATATGGGATTTCAGTGATTACTTGCTAAGTAAATATAGAATATGGGCATATGAGATATTTTATTTAAAATTAATCTGAAAAGACTTTTCTTGAAATTATTCCTTCACAGATGTTTTAATTAATTGGTTTACATACACAATTTAGGAATATATACATTAAAAACACTGCCCTTTATTTCCTTCTCTTATTTTGATTCTTGCTCTATTATTTATAGCTGAGATTCTGGTCCTCAAGAATGTTTTGAAAGGTGAAGAGAGCTAGAATAACGTAAAGGCAGATCTCGCAAAAGTAACTGAAAAAAAACATAACGTGGCTGGAGATATTAGCTGTTGAGAAAGGGCTGAGGGTTTTTCCTTCCCCTTTATCCCTTTATTCCCCTTTCCTTCCCCTATATCCCTTCTTTCATGGGACTCTTATTTTCTCATCTTATTAACTGTTTACACATTCTTCTCATTTAAATTTCAGTGATGTTACTTAAAGGTAACAAATGGTGCTAAGCACTGATTTAACTAATGAATTAATTCAGTTCCGATAGCAAATTAAGGTTGTCTAGCAAATAGAATATAACTCTTTCTATTAGAAGAGTGAACCTCAGGCTACTCTGCTGCCTGTAACACCTAGGTTATTGGCTACATTACGATTCTTTCACAAAGTGCCTAAATTGCAATTCTTGGCAGCGCTCTTTTAATCAGGTGCTGATACCCACCAAGCAGTTCAAGCACCTGAAGGGGAAAAAGGCAAATGTAGAAAAAGCAGGTAAACATTAACTATTACTGGAGGTGGTGGATCCAAGGCTATACAGTAGGGAAGCTGTTTGCTTATTTTAAAATTACTTATTGTTACTTATTTTAAAATTTTAAAATGTCATGTATTTGGCTTTGAGGAGTGATAAGCTCCATATAGTGTTTTTTCAGGTAATTATAATGCAAGGCATTATATGTTCTCGTAATGTAGAGCTGCAGTGACTCCTTGGTATGTCCTCTTTTGGATTTGGGAGCCTTTTTCTAGCCATGAGAAATCAGTTAATTGTGAAATCTGTTCAGTCACAGCCATCTCTTCAGAGCGAGGGAGGTGACATTTTCTTTGCGATGCGTAGCCTTACCTCACGTTGGATTTGAGATGGTGCCTCAGACTGAGCAAGCTACCTTCATTCTTCTGCTACTGACATCATTTAGACCATTCAGACATTAATTAATTTAGAAAGCTAGAGAGGGAGAGATTTTCCCATTAGGAAGGGACAATCTAATCTAATTGGTATGGCCCGTGGCTTGTGTTGCCTTTAAGTTCAGAGAAGCTATTTTCGGTTAAACATATGCTGCATCCTGACAACCTGCACAGTCCATAAACATCTGAGTGTACAGCATATAAGTATGATACTGGATTTAGGAGAAGGAAAATGATGAGACCAAATGGGGTATGTTTTGGGATGCCAGATCTTTAGAAAAGATCTCTGAACTCGGACAAAAAGGACTGACTTGCTTGCAGCCTGCTATTTCTCTTATAAAAATAAAACAAACAAAAAAAACTGGATGGAAGGTGGCATGAAAAACTGTCTCTGAACAGAACAGTAAGAAAATTAGAATACTGTTATAAAATTAATTTAAGAAAAGGACACTTAATTTTTTACTGAACACTTGTCTCTATTAAGTAGTTTTCTAACCCTATGACCATAATTGACAGGGACATTTTTTTCTGCATAAGAATTACTGTAGATGCAAAGAGTGGGCTTTTAAATAGTTCTTAAAGACCATTATCCATCCATACAGAAGTAAAACAGCTTGAAAAGACTTAAAACATTTTAAGGTTTGGGTTTCTTTGGAGTTTTTTTTCTCTTCCCCTCTCCCCTCCCCCCCCCCCCCCCCCCTTGTTTCTATTTTTGTAAGTGAACAAGTGCAGCAGAACTTTCCAAGTAGCTTCAAAAATTAGAAGATTCTCTGAATGCTGCTAGTTTGCAAAGTGAAGGGGGTAGGGGAAAGAATCAGATGTGAGCTGCAATGAATCATGATTGACCCATTTTCACATTTCTGTTCCTTTCCTATTCTTGTTAATACACTGCTTTGACAATGTCTCTAATCCTGGGAATGAATTCTGGCTTGCTGTGTCCTGAATGTCACCACATCCCTTCTCCCATGTTTTCCTCCCTCATCCTCCCCAATATTTCCTGTTGTGTCCAGCTTTTCTAATTTCATTTTTCTCACAGAAAAACATACTCTTTCCTGGCTTATAGGTTCATCCTTTTAGCAAGCCATGCCATGTTTTATGGCTAAACAGATCATCTGAAAAATGGGAACCTGCATGGGTGGGGGGAATATGCCATGAGTTGTCCTGGACCAGGCGAGGTTGAAAGCAGCACAGAAGGTTCCCAGGATCTCCGGCCAAGAGCAGCTCTGCTATAGGAGCCAGCTCCAGTCTAGGACAACATAGGCCAGCAGCAAACAGGATCCTTCTCATGGCCAACATTTCCTCCCGAAAGGCTTCCCCACCCAACAGAAAACTGTGAACAGACACAGACTTCTATGATGATGTGTAACAGTGCCACCCAGTGATTTTTTCCATCACGGGTGAGACTTTTAAAATGTTCTTGGCCAACTTCGGCTCCCTTCATGTGAACAGGAGTTTACCTTTAGTGGCAGTTTTTGTGCCACTTCAGGAGGCTCTTGGAAGTGCTGGCTCATTTGTTTTCCATATGCTGTCAACACCATCCTTTCTCCTACTCTTACCCAGTCTTGGCTTTTATGTCATTTCACTTCCAGTCTAGCAAGTGGTATAATTCCACTGGGCTAATCGTATTTAGATGGGTAGCTATACAAACAAACATTAAAAGGGCCTGATTCATATTCAAGACTGGATCATGCCTTGAAGATTTCCAGGAATGGACAATGCTTTGCAAACAATATTGGGTACTGATAAGAAGCAATAACTCTGTAAAATCCTTAACTGAGTCAGATTTCATGGCATTGCTCTACTCTATGTTGAAAGAGGTAAACCTGCAAGTATTCCACAAGAGCTGCTGCATTTTCAGACTAATGTAGGGATATTAGCAAAATGCAAACCTATACTTCTTCCAAAATGATGGTCATATTTCTCAATTCAAGTTGCTGAAACTGTCCAGACTGTCTAAAACAATAAAGATTTTTATCATATATAGCGCATAAGAACATGTACACACAGCTTAATGTGAAATAAAGGGCTTATTAAATCCTCGTAAGATGTTGCTACGTCTTACTGCCTGTCCAAACTGTTCCTGTAAAAGCTATTTAAATAATGTTTCAGAGAAAAAATGTATATTTGGCAGAGAAGCCTTTTACCATCAGCAAGCAGAAATGTATTTTTGTGTAACATATCAAGAAAATATTTTGTATACAGCATATGCAGGAAAGTCTCATATAATTCATTGTACAGAATAAAAAGCTGAATCAATGCACAACACTGCGTCCTTTGCTAAAAAAAGTGTTGTCATCAGTCGTTAACCTTCCATACAGTTGAGAACTGAATTTGATTCTGAGTGTAGCTACTCTCTTTTTCACAGTCAGGCATATTGGGAAGAAGCAGATCTGCAAATGGATTACGATCTTTTCATTACAGTGCACTGGCTGGTTTTAGTTTTATTTGTTTCATGGTTCCATGCAGTAACAGAAACTGTAGATATCCCGACACTCCTGTCATTGGACGTGCTAGATTTGAAGCAGGAATCTTATAAAAAGGTATTCTTGTTGTGATTTTATTATTCATAGTTTCACTAATTATTTTTTTAAAACTCCATAAAAGGAAAAGCAATATCGATGAGATCGAGACCCTGTGTGGAAAGCCATACCTATTTTCGTCTGATGTTGGCTTCATGAGTAGCCTTAGATCACACCTCATCTTTTTACAGATCTGCTTTCCCATCTGATAAATGGGAGCAAGGAGGCCAGTATTCTTTAGCAATGTGGCCAAAGACTTGCTGATGGGAATGTTATATCTTCTTGCTTCAGTTAATTTAGCAAAGCAAAAAGTATTGGACAACATCATTCATATTCTCTGTTCTGCAAGGTTGCCACCAGTCATGGCAAGTGACAAACAAGAGAGTAGTTCTGTCATTCTCCTGTTTCTGTGAAAATCCTGACCCACCAACTTGGAGAGAAGTGTTTTATGGAGATTTTTGTTGTTGTTCATGGCCTTCCAAGGTCCTTAAGAAAAGGAAAACTTGTTTCTTTAAATCTTAGGAAAAATAGTGAAAACTGAGTGTTTTGCTTGTTTATTGAATCCCACTGCAAACAGATTAACAGCCTGAGTCCAATTCATCACTTCAGACTGCATTAAAAGTGCTATACCATCACACCATTTAATGATGTCTTTTATGGTCACAATAAGATATTTATAATGAGAGACTTAAACTTTCATGTTTCTTAATTAAAGAGATTTTTCTAAACTAGTTGTAACCTGCATTTGGCCTTATGATGCCTCCCAGAATAACAATGATCTACCAGTTAATATGTAAGGGCTCACGACTGATTGTTGCTCCTCTTCCTCTGCATATTAAGTAGTGTTCATTAATTAATATTCAGCTTGCTTGCTTCTTGCACACAGGACATCATCTTTGCACTGGGTTCCCAGTAGACAAAAGAATAATTGTAGTTTAAATGAAAAGCTTTAGAGATCCCTTTGAGTGGGGTGTTAAGATTACAAACATGAAAAAGAGTTCAGGGGCTAAAGAAATTTAGGATTTTTTTATTGCAACAAAAATGTGGCTCTAACTGGCTTGGTTTGGAAAGTCAAGCTACCTATTATCTATATGAATGCCTTAAATGTGTTCTCTAGGGGCTCACCTGTATAGAAACTGAACCAAGGTAACTAAACTGGTTGAAATCTACACTTTCAGGTATTTCAGTACATCTATATGCCCACTCTTTTTTCCAGAATAACACTATATTTTTAGGACTGGTTTTGAAATGGATCTCTCTTATTTTATTATGTCACTTAGTTGATATGCATTTATATATATAAGATCTGATTTATCTGATTTCCAGTTTGCACAGATAAGATCAAAGTTTCCAGTTCAAATCTATTTCTTGATGAGCTGAAGAATAAAACACTGTACACAATCACTTTTGTGGCTTGCAACTAAATGCTTTGCCAAGACAAACTATCAGATGGCAAAAGCAGTTTAGCTTGCTAACTGCAGAAATTCTGAAAAACAAAAACAGCAGCTCATCCCAGCGCTAGCCCTTCTGACAGTTAATATTGAGTGCAAGCATCTCTTATTTTGGAAACATTGATTCTACAGTCATTTTCTTATTTAATTAATGTGATTAATTTCTACAGAAATAACACTATTAACATGCTCCAATACTGAAAGCAAAAGTTGTAAATAATATGATTGTGTGTGTGTGTCTGTGAAACTAACTCACAAGAGACTCACACACACACATTTATCCTATAATCAAACATCTTCCAGCTGCTGGAGAATTTACAACCACTTCCCTACGCTGTAGTCTGACCCTATTTGCAGACTCTTATTAAAAGCAAATAAAAATACATATATTAAAAATTTTGCCTCACCAGAAACTTAAAGTTTAGGGGTCTGTGCAGTCACCTATAAAGCAGATCTGTTTTGCAACTGCATGTTAACTTCCTTATTTTTAAGGTAGCTTACTGTCATAGGGCCAGGAATTTGTTGTTGTTGTTTATTTGCTTGCACTTTTTTTGCCTTTTTTTTTTTTTTTTTTTTTTTTTAACAATAAGTCTCCCTTTGGGACATGTCACTTGAAGCTTATGTTTGTCATGCTCTTGGTGCAGGGAAAAAACACACACTAAATTCAATCTTTAAATTAAGCTGTAACCAAGCTTGTATATTCATTAGAGGAGAAAAATTCTCTTCTGAGAAGTTCAAATTGTTTATTGATTTTCATTTCTGTGTTCAAGTGAAGCTTGAGTAAGTCTGTCTCACTGAAGTCCCTCTGGGGCAACACTGCCAACAAGTGCATCACATTTCAACCCAAGTGAGCAGTTAGCAACAAAAATCTGAGAATTCCTTTAAAACTATATTAATAAATAGTTAGAGGGTGAGATTTCCAGTTCAATATAGCCGATTCTTTTGCGAAGGGAATAACAGCCTTGAATTGCAGGCTATAAATTACAATCCTCTTGAAAAGCCTTAAAGTAAAATAAGGTGATTGGAAAGTGCAATTAGTGGTGAGCTGTTTAGGGAGTGGGAGGATGGGGGAAATACAGAGAGGAGGGAGGAGCTGCTACATTTTTCTTAAAATTTTGTAATGTTATATTGACCCAATTCTGTCCAGCTCCAATCACCTTGTGAGTCTCTCGGCAAGGAGAAAAATACACACAACAGTAGTTACTGACACTTAACATTTCTCTTTTTAGTCTCTTAAGAACATGTTTCAACTAACAAACAACAACTTCAAAAGTGTACAACTGGTACTGCTTAGAGAAACCTAGCACCTGTCTTGGAAGTGGACTGAGTCTTATTTTTCATGATACTAGTGTCTCTTGCAAACCATTTAAATATCACGCTGCCTAGTAAAAAGTATGCTGAGCTATTTGTCTTCGGTTTCTCAAGGTTAATTTCAATTAAGAAATCTAATTAAATGAATTTGAATTTATTAAACACATTGTCAGATTTTCACTAGGATGGAATTTTTCTACCCCTTTCCTTTCCTAGTTCCCATGTAGGTAGGAAGAGCTTTTTTTAAAAAATAAAACATGTTTGTACATTGTGGCCTTGTTAATGGTTAGGAACAGTTTGTGTCAGCAGTGTGCGATAAGACAATGAAAGATAATTCCAGCTTTTCTTCATAAAGATAAGCAAGCAAGCAGCATTTCATGCTGCAACAGCAAAACATATTAATTCAAATACATAGAGGATCCCCCTATCCAATCCTCTACTTTGGGGCTGTATAAGCTCAAAATAGAGCTGATATTCCTGTGGTTACACATTGTTTTTCTTCCATCTCCGGCCTCCCATCACAGGCTGTTTGTATACATGGAGCCTGTGAAGCAATCTTGACCAACAGTAATGTAACAAATGGGCTGGCACAAAGGAAATTATGAGATGATGTTTTAAAATATGGACTACGTGTTCAAACTCTCATAATTTCAGAGCATTGCGTGCCTTTTTTTTTTTTTTTCTCCTGAGGTATTCATGTTGCATGTAGAATGTGAAGGTTTGAAATATTCATTTCAAATGGCTGTTGATTAAATCATAATGGTAAAGTCATCTATTTCTGAAAGCTCTATTTCGGACAAGATTTATTCAAGAAAAATTAAAATAAGACTCTGAAATTTGCTCTGAAGATTAATTATTTTTTTTTAAGAAGGGAACTTTGAAAATGCCTGAGTGATGACTTTTAATTACTGAATGGTTTTAAATGCCAAGTGATGGCTTTTAATTCCATTTAATTTTTCAGCCAAATTATTTAGGCACTTTTCAAAACCCTCAACTCCCCATTGTTAATGCATAGGCCAGAAGAAAAAGCAGTCGGGCTCTTAGTACCGACAAACTGCTAAACAGCCCATTGGCATGGAGGCAGAGGCTCTGTTTCCAAGCTGAAGGAGATTTCTTCCTTCCCTTTACCCCACTTCTCCTTCTTTTTACCCCAGCAGACAGATTTTGGCTGCCCATTGGCTTCAGGTTCCATCTACCTCCAATGGGGTTATTTCTTCATCTGCTGTCTTTGTTTCTTACTGACCCTGTGTTTCATCATTCTCCTGCATTGCTCTTATGGATTAAAATGAGGAAAAAACACCTGGACATCCCTGCTCTCGTGTCTCAGGTGGTGCTACAGCTACTGCTGGCTGTGTTGGAGTTTCTCTCCATTCGATCTTTGGAGCTTTTCTATTATATAAATACATATGTGTGTGTGTATAAACGTTTTTTGGAGCAGACTATTGAGAACATGTCTCCTACATCTTAAATATTTGGAATATTTGTTATAATGAAGAATTATGTATACACAAGAGATTGGCTGGTCTAATAGTTTGATGGTTATGGCTGTCAACCAGTTTAGCCAAGGGATGTGAGCTGGGTCTTGCACCTTCCAGAAAATATTCCATATGTAAAAAGGTGGGTGGTTCTGAAATAACAAAGATACAGCCAAAGGAGCTGAAGGGGGAAGAGGGATGTTCATTCCCTCCTCAGCCATTTGGGAGCTTTAAAGCTTTTCCAGGTGCCCTTGTTTTGGCTGGGTCAGAGTTAATTTTCTTCCTAGTAGCTAGTACAGTGCCGTATTTTGGATTTAGTATGACAGTAATGTTGATAACACATTGATGCTTTAGTTGTTGCTAAGTAGTGCTTATCCCAAGTCAAGGATTTTTCAGTTTCCTGTGCTCTGCCAGCAAGCAGGTGAACAAGAAGCTGGGAGGGAGCATGGCCAGGACCGCTGACCTGAACTAGCCAAAGGGATATTCCATACCATAGAATTCAGTAGATAAGCTGGGGGCAGTTGGCCAGGAGGTGCCGATCGCTGCTTGGGGACTAGCTGGCCGTCAGTCAGCAGGTGGTGAGCAATTGCATTGTACATCAGTTGTCTTTCCTGGATTTTATTTCTCTCTCTCTTTCTGGTATCTTCCTTTTCATTACCATTATTATTATATTTTATTTTATTTCATTTTAATTATTAAAGTGTTCTTGTCTCAACCCACAAGTTTTACTTTTTTTCAATTCTCCTCCCCATCCCACCAGAGAGGTGGGGAAGTGAGCGAGCAGCTGCGTGGTGCTTAGTTGCCAGCTGGGGTTAAACCATGACACCAGGTAAAATATTAGCCGTAAGGTTTATAGATCACCATGAACCTTTCTCATTTGGTAGCATCTCACTTTCCAGTTCAAAACAAACAGCATTTTTTCTGGAAAATTTCCAGAATGGTGCTACTTAGTGTCACACTGACAGACCAGTCAAATGAATCTCTTAATCCATCAGTGAAGGAAAGATAGAACTGAAATGAAACTTTGTGCATGTCCTCTATCGAGCAGGCAAAATTAAAAAGTGTCACTGTAGAAGCTGATGATTGCTAAATCTCATTGGTTTAACTTCTTCACTTATGATTTACTTGGCTCTGTATTTCTCTGCTCCTTTACATCAATTGTCTGTACCCTGATGTTTCTCAGTTATTCTAGATCATTCAGGTCTGTTGTTGGATCTCTTTGTTGACCTGCTGTAAATGTCAATGTCTAAATTGTGAAGAATTTTGTATGAACAAAGACTCCAGTAATGCTACTGCTTTTATGCAGCTTTCACACGGGCTTTGACAGTCCATGCACAATCATGCAGTATCACAAAGTAGTACCTCACCAAGCCTGAGATACCCTACAGACACAGAATTCACCAAAAACATTAAGAGAATTATGAGCTGGAAAGAGTGATCTGGATCACAATTATATTTTTTTTTTTTTTTCCCCCTGCAACTTTCTTAACTTTTCTCATGGAACAAATGTTCAGTGGCCCTTTGGACTCTCTTGGTTTGCCGTATAGCAGAACTAGTTTGCCAAGGTGGCATACAGCTGAAGAAAAATTTAGAATTTCTTGAAGTGGCAGGGCAGCTTCTATGGTGAATGGCCTGTTTAAAGGAGTTAATCCAATGTAGGAGGTAGTATGTCCCTCCACTTCTTGGAAGGATTGATTCAACCACATTAGATGCATGTGTGGAGAGCGTTGAATTGCTTTTCTTTACATAAATGAAAACATTTATAGAAGGAGTTGCTGCATTTTTTCTCCTGAGCCCTCCAGAGGAAATGTGCCATCTCTATCCACATTGAGCAGTGGCTTCAGTCCCACCAGCCCATTACACTGTGAGGCGAAGCTTGGTGAAAGAGTTGCCTTTCTCACAGGTCTCTATCTCCAGTTCTTCCCTTAACAGCCATTTGCTGCCATTAACTGGATGCTTCTAAACACCTCCAAAGTCCTACAGCATCTGGTCCATGGGCCAGATGCCACAAATGCTGATTTGTGCTGGAGAGAGCACCAAATCCAATTATTACTGCTTAAGGACAGATACACACACACACACACACACACACACACACCCCCCAATGCTATTTGTTCCTTATGCTATGCTTTTTTTGCCACATAAGAGTGAGCTGCTCTGGGTAACCTATTTGTGCAAAACACATCAGGCTTCACCCCATAGCACTTTGTTCCATGCTGTCAGTCCACTAGCTGTATGACTAGTGACCAAGATATAGGACATCTAGGTTTTTCTGATTAATTATTTGTTAAAAAATAGTATCTAGATTCCTGTTGTTTCATTCTGTTCTGGTTTTAGATGAATAACACCTGGGGTTTTTTTATTTATTTAGTGTAACTTAAAGTTTGCATTTTCGTGTTGAAGGGAAACATTTGTGTAACTGTGTTTTCTCCAGCATAAAGATCTTTCAAAAGACCTTATTGAAAGGCAGAGGACAAAAGGGGGAAGGAGAAGGATTCTGCTAAAAGGCCTTCTCTGTTTCAGTAAATGGTTTCCAGATCCTCTGTTTCAAAGAACATTAGCTGGCTTCTCTCTTTCATCAGCTACCACTCCTTTTTCAGTTATTTCACATACGTATGTTGTTTTGCGGGATTTTTTGGGGGGAAATAACTTTATTCTCTCAGAACATTTAATTTCTTCTCCAAAACCTCTATTCCTTTCAATGTATTGTCAGCTGTTTTAGGAAAGTCTCGTGCTTATCTTTACTCATCCTCCTCATCAGCCTTGAGTGTGTACGTGATGGCAATACTATCAAAGCACAGTTTTTCTTTTTCTTTGCAGAGCACTGAACAATTCCCCATCCAATGTCTGGTGTGTGAGGGCTTACTTGTCATTAAAAAGGTTTGATATTTTTTGGAAATCAGTTTTCATAACAGTCTACCAGCCGAAAATTAATTCCATTATACACTGAAAGCTCTTGGGCCTAATACTTGCTGGTTTCCATGAAGGTTCCCTGATTTACATCCTGAGAGATAAGAAGAATCAGAATACCAGTGTGTAATGTCTTTAATATCTGGGGAGGTACCAGGGATCTATTTCTATCAATCTGAATTCTGCCAGGCAACTGTCTCAGAAGAAACTTTAAAAAAATAAATAAATAAAAAAAAATGTTTCTTGGAATCAAAGTTACCTTAGATTAGATGAAACAGGCAAGGACGTAAATTTTAAGTTTCTGTTTCCCAAGGAAGCTTGTTTAGTTGCTTAGTATCAGAGGCTTTAATTACTGTGGATATAAGTTTTTCACTCCTTCAATCAGTTCACACATTATGACTTGTATTAATACAAAAATCTGCCATATGTTTTTACAGCGAGCACGTTAATCTGAACACTGACCTTCACAGCATTGTCACTGACTATGCTTAAAGCTGACTTTATGGGAAGCGTTTTCATCAGTGGTGTCAAAAATCTTCAATAATTAAAGTTACTATCACATATGTATTTTTTTTCTTTTCTTGTAATAAAAGAACTCTCCTCTAGAGCAAACAAAGAGAGAAGAAATTAATTGATCTGACACTTGAGCTGAGAAGACATACTTTAAGGAATACCACTTAAAGGAAAAGGAAGTTTGGAGTCTCAAATAATTAAAATGAGAATTTGGCCAAGCAAAGGAAGGCATTTTCTTTCAATATACTGTTTTATGTAGACTTGAAAAGTCTTTTGATATGTCTTCTATTGCTGGATCTTATTGCTGAACTTTAGAAAAACAGTAGGATTAAGCTCAGAGTAACTTTTTCTGTGAGAGAAGCAAGAAAAATACAGTTTAAAACATGCAATTTTCTTCAGGATGTGTGTGGTATAAAGAATTTTATTTCCACTTCAGCCTGCACATGCTTGTCTTGTTTTCTGTAAATTTTTCATAGAGTTGGATGCTATACAGGGACCTCCTCATTTACATTTTTCAAATATAGATTCCCAATTACCAGTACCTACAGTTCTTAATACATCTCTTCCAGAAAAGTAACCACTACATTACCTAAGGAAATTGTATGAGTATAGGGGAATATATTCCAATACATTAATAAACACTTCAGAAAACGCAGCTTAAGGGGAGAAAAAAGGAGGGGGGGGCACACGGGACCAAAAGAGCCCTCTGATTTGGCAATGGATTGATACTTAAAGGATGAAACACTTGCTAGTAAAGCTTTTGAATATTCTTTTTTAGCACTAACTGGTGGCAATTCTCTTTCTGAAAATGAAGATCCTAAGATACAGAGTTTGAGATAATATGTGCTATCTGTGTAGCAGTCATGTAGTTCTATCAATCATTCTTATGTAGAAGGTATTTATATTCTTATTTAATCAGTTTGAAGTCTTTTATGTCTAGCTGTCAGTAGAGGATATCTCTAGGCCCCCAAAACTTTTAATAAAGGTGGAATAAGTCAATAATATTTTACTACTTTTTTTTTAAGCTAAGTTTGCAATTTTTTGAGTATTATAAACTCCCTTTAAACAAATGAGACTTCTTGACAATAAGAAACTACAAGATAAAGTCTTTAACAAAGTATCCATCATAACCTGTCTTTATCCTTGCCCACAAATTCCTTTGCAAGCAATGAAGAAGCCGTAGCAGTATACTCTAACAATAGTGAATGCCTTTGATTATATAAATAAATAAAACAAGACAGGCATATGAAACAAGATCACTCCATCAGTTTGTGGTGTTCTCATAAAAAGGATGGAGGAGAAGACAAACATTTATAGGAAGGGAAGTTCCCCCCCTGTAATGGCCACAATAAATATGTGTGGTGGAGAAAAATAAATGTGAGGAGAAGACATGCACACCTGATGTTGAAGAAAAGCCTGTTCATGCTTGGAGAAATTGGAGAAATTGTTCAAGAGCTGCTCATCCATGTTAAAAATATTACCCCTGTAATCCTGCCAAGGACAGTGAGACCTATTGTAGTTGACTGAATAAGCACTGGTCGTTCAAGTTAAAATGTCATAGGGGCAGCTGTAATTTATACATCCAATTTTTCTAACACATCCAAAACACTTTTTTTTAAGAAACAGGCCAGATTCTTGAACAACACAAATTGGTACAGCTAATTAAAGCCAGTGGCGCTATTCCAGGTTTTCTGAGCTGTCTCTTGTGTACCATGCATCACTTTGCCTATTTGCACAATTTGTTCACTTTTAATTTTGCTTGAGATCTTGTGTTTTTCTATCTGCCAATTTTAACGATCATAGCAGAGATTTGTTTCATTTTGAATAAGACTGGATTAAAAAAGTACTAGGCTAAAGTTACATGAAAAGCTGAAATGTGTAAGAGGGTCACCAAGGGCAGAACAGGGCCCTTAGTCTGCACAGGATTTATTGTGATTAGACAAGCTTTATGCCAATCACCATCATTATCAGGAATTCTATTGTGGGTCAGGAACCAACTTAGAAAGGAGATTGACCATATGGCTGTGAACCTAATGGATTTGTATTTTAATGAACAGGGCAAGCTGATGTTAAAACAAACTTTTTTTTTTTTTTTAAGTGCAAAGAGACCTCATGCCAAAGTATCTTATGCCAGCTCACCAGCTCATAGGGCTCAGAAAAAGAGAAGAGTCATAAAAAATGCATATTGGGGTGCAGGGGAGGAGGAAGGGAGATTCTGGCTGAAAAGGCATCAAGCCAAGAGCCAGCATATCTGGCCCATATCAATACACTCACAAGAGTACCCCGTATTATGAATCATCTGCATTATAACAGCAATGGCAGTTTAAATGATCCCTCTTACCAGCTATTTTCCCCCTTGCCAAAAAGTACTTCTGCCTCACTTAAGCCTATCCCACTGTTTTTTGTGGTCACACTGTAAACCAGATCAAGAAAAAGATCCACTTTTAAAAACAGAATCTTTTAACTTGATTATTCATTGTTTCCATAAAGTAGAGGGTGGAATCAGTTCAGACAAGAAGGCACTAACCTATATGGGGAGGGAGTAAGTGATGCAACAGGACTGAAAGATCTCTTTATCACCAAATAAAGTATAGCCTGGATCCAGAATTAAGATTTCGTGGCCTGGACTTGTTTGCAGAGGTTTGTGTATGTCTCGGAGTCTGCAGTCAAGCAGATGTAGAATGCAGTCTGGAAACTCAGAGAAAGGGGCTGAGCTGAGGCATGTTGAACAATTAGAGAGGAATTAGAATGGAGGGGAAAAAAAAAATCAGTTAAGTGATAGTTTCCCTGTAGAAAGGACCTCATTCAGTTTTTACTCCTTTACCTTTTAGACAAACTCCTACACAACAAGTCATGGGACTTGCAAGTAAACATTAATAACTTTCTACCTGGCATCTCAGCTAGCAGAGTAAAGCCAAGTACCAGCCTCGGCTACTGCGGCTGAGCCAGAACCAGTACCTGCCACCTGCAGCTACCCCAGACCAGGGACAATAAGGGACAGGTCTGTCACAGACGTGAGAGAGATGCAAGGAGCTAATAAAGTCAAGGAAGTAATATCTCTCTCCTTTGGTTTCTGAAGGTTAGAGGTAGAAACGTTCAGTGCTTTGCCTTGTGCCCTTTCATTGTCCCCCCCTCTGCCCCTATGATACTTAATGCCTAAACAAGTTATTGTTTAGGTCCCTTCCCTTTTCTTTAAGACTGGTCTCCAAAGACTCCAGCAGAAAGAAAGGGGTGCTTCTGCTCTCATAATCACCAATTCCTTGTCTTTAATAGAAAAGTGTTAACGCACAAAAGATCAATTCCATACAGAAACTGGGGAGACACAGTTTACTCCCCATACTTTTCCAATCAAATAAATGTGAGTGCATCCACTTATCTACCCAGCCAAACACAGAAAGTTTCCAGAACCTATATAACTGTTAGTAATGACAAAAAGGTTTCACATTATCTACCTCATCCACATTTCCTCAGAGATCAATATAGCTGAGCACATCTTCTGCATACTTCCATAAGGAGACAAATATAAAACTTGGTTGCATCAAATGTATTTAGAAACCAGTTTTTAAATGGAAAATAAGGGAGGGGGGATCTAAAAGACTATCAATACAATGTTAGAATTGCATTATTTGAAACAAGGATGAATGGGATAGCACAAAGTCAAAAGGATTTACGTAGCAACTTTCCAGAGGTGATAAATGATCTTTGTTAAAACATGGTTGGCACAATGCATTTTACTAAGATGTAAAGTGTTTCAATTTGGTAATCTGAAAATGTCACAATGCTGAAATTCCTCAGATAGCTTCACAGTGAGGGAAGGGAATATTAACACCTCATATAGGATTTACTTTGCTAACTTCAGGCAAGTTCTAGCCTCTTGAAAAGCCGTAGTTATTTGGCAGACCTGGGCTTTCGGTGGTTTGCAGGAAGTACAGTAGGATTTCTGCCAATATCGTGCAAGGTGATTTGGTGGAGGTCTAGGACTGGAACTTCTGCAACCTCTGTTTAAAAGTCCTTTCTGACCTTCAGCAAAGTACTTTGCGTGGAAAGAACAGACCTCAAAAGTACAAATGGATTTGGAGGCCTCGAGTGCCATTCATCTCCCTGGAAATGTATCCCTTGTTTCCTGGGTCTCAGTTCTCCCCTCTGCATGCAGGGATTGTAGCCCATCCCTACCATACAAGTGTACTGTGAGCTAGTTAATACCTGTGATTTATTATGGTAGCACTGCAGATATTACTTTTAGTTTCTGTGCAGTCCTGCGCTTTCACACCTCTGAAGTGTTGCTAGTTTCTCTTTTTCCTGCCCCATGCTTAACATGATTCTTGGGCCTATCTTCATTGACTGGTTTCAAGGCCATAGTAATAACCTTAATTTGCATTATCAAGCATCTTCATAGTCTTGCAGTGCTCAGCCCCTATTGGAGAGTTTAGAAGGTGTGATACGCAGGAAGTCTATCCAGAAAATTTCTGTCTTTAGAAGCTAGGTTAATCTACTACATCCTCCATCACACACAGTTCAATTCTGTTTTGGCTAAGTAGAGAGTCTGGTATATACTACAATATGTGGGACAGCAAGAAAGCCTGGCCCACAGAGGGACACCAAAAGTATGCCATGACACGTGTCTTGTTTTTTTCACAAGTGAGCACATAAAGTTGATCCATTGAAAAAAACCTTGATCATTCTTCACAGCTTACCAAAATATTGTGAAAATTTTGAAGAATTTGTATTGTTCTATGCAAAGCAAGCAACTAGCCCCCACCACCATCACTTTTCTGTAGAAGTCCTAGCCAGCTTACATTTGTCTGAGAGAGGTTGTTTTGGTATTAGTTCTCATGCTGGCAACATCTTGACCCTAGGATCTCAATGACCACAACCACATTCAAACCCAAGGCAGCACCCAAGTTGATCTGCAGGATCCTACCTCTGAACTCCACAGGCTACCATCAAGCCTTCGTATTTGTTTCACTTGCTAGTGTTAATTTTGTTCATGGACTCAGGTAAGCACTTGTGATTCCAGTTCTGAAGTTGCATTGTGAAGGGAGCTTTCTAAATGCACCCCATGGTTGGATTAGAAATAGAACTTTTTAACTTAAAGCTATATTTTGAAACCATTACTCATATTGACTTCTATGGACTTTGTTGTGGTGTAAGATACTACCCAGCACAGTAGAACCTGGGCCAGAGTTACTAAGGTCACGAGTTCATCTTGTCTACTCAGGCTGTTGCACATCCATTCCTCCAAAGTCATGAGTATCTGTGCACATACAGAGGAGCAGCAAGAACCTTAACTGTCCCTTTTTTTGTCCAGTGGATGAAGTAGGCCACTAGGAACATACTCTTCTTCTGCTGGACTACAGATAAGACCAATAGGGTTACAGGGTCAAATGGGAGGTACCAAACAACTGGGTGCCAACACTCTTATCACACCTGCTACAAGAGATCTGTGCAGTGTGGTGTGAGCCAGCTCCACTCTGCACTCCAGTGTTGCTATACCTGTCTGTGCTGTCCACTGTGGTGACACTAGCACCATCCAACAGCTGAAAAAGGAGAAAGCCTGGAGTGGATACTGCTTCAGGCTCCTCCTGCGTTGGGCAATATTCCCCTCTCTGAACAATGAGCAGAGATGCTGTACGTGAAGACTGAATTAGTGTCTCTTGAAAAAAAGTGGATGAAAGCAAGCATTATGGTGGGATAAAAGGACCCAGTAATTTATCAGGTGGAGGAGAAGGAAGCCCAGTGCCCCAAACGCTACCGTGAGCTGCAGGCTCTACCACTAGATGAACTGGTCCATATTCATGCCCCTGAGAAAGAGCAGATCACTTGGAAAACAGGGATTAATAAGGGAAATTATTTTTTAAGACACAGTCCCCTGAAATTCACCTTATACTGTTGTCCTGCAATGCTTAGTGCTATTGTGAAATTGTTCTGCTATTGGCCTCGTAAGAGGCTCAAGCTGTACCACATGTCACTGAAAGAGTCTTCCGAGCTACAGTAATTCCTCTCTTAAGAACCTCCTCAAGTAGCAGCAAGCCCAAGCTATGCTCTAATGGGAGAAACCTTTCAGGAGTTACAGTTTTAAGCAAGAAACAAGACCAGGAGCCATCTCCTGAAGCCATCTTCTAACCAATGTGTTTGGAGGGCTTAGGTTTTTCACATTATTCTATATTTTCTCTTTTTATAGCCACTATACGGTAAACATTGACATTCTCAAGTAGTACAAAAAAAGTTACACAGAATCAAGATAGTAAAACACCTTAAGCTCCTAACCCTTAAATCTCTACAGCTGCCGGTTCCCCCCATCCCCCTGCCAATCCACACAACGTTGCAGAGCGTACACGGAGTCTGTTCTAGTAATATGGTTATTGGTCTGGTTTCCTGAAAAGGGAAGGAAGGTACCTACTCAATAGAGCACCAAAGTAGGAACAAGTAGCACCAAAACCATCCAGCAGTAGGCTCTCAAAACACATTTCATGTGACAAATTCACATTTGGGCAAAAGAAGGCTTGGAGTTTCTCCATGGTGCTCAAAGGAAAGTCCAGGAGCTCTTGTTGTCCATGAGCTGCCCTGACCTCTCTGTAATATGTAAATGGAAAGGAAATCATAGCAGGTTTGTTTCACAGCTTGAACTTGCAGCTACCAAGGGCAGGTATAAAATGAAAGTGGGAGTGCTTGAAACAACAGGTGCAGGAACATGGATCTTTCAGGATGCAATGAAATGCAGAACTTCAAGCTATAAAAGGTGTGACCTTTTTATATTTATGGATGCCCTACAGTTTATGATAATGGAGTGATGAGTTAGAAGAGTAAAAGATTGTCCCTTACAGAAGAAAGTAAATTTTTAGCTATACTGCCTTTGTCTTCGTGTCATGGTATGAAAATAACCAGTAACATGATTTTTATTTATTAAAGTAAATGCATGGGGTTTAAAATATATTTCAGAAAGAAAAAAAATAGATTTATTTTCTATATCTTAGGAAGTGAGTTTCAGTAAAGCCAAAATGAATTTTTGCACCCATTTCTGCCTCTCTCTGTGTTTTATTTTGACTTTTACAGGTTAAGTGTGTCTTACTCCAGAGATAATCCTGCTCTAGACTGTAAACAATGGAGCAGAAACTGACTCTTTATCTTATTTGTACAACATCCAGCACCACAGTAATAAAAATATTTAGTAATGGTAGGATGCATTCTCAGGAACACTCATGCAGTACAGAACTTTTCAATAAAGAGTAAAATATTAAATATGAAACTTTTTAATCAACTTTGACTCATCAAAGCAAAAACCCTTCATGAAAAGTGAATATTGATTACATTCTCATTTACAGAAAATGTTTGAAATATTTCAGAACTGATAGCTATCATGTTTTTGCCGTGGCTTTTCATTTCACACTTGTGTGAATTCATAGTTTAAAAAAAAAATGAAAAAGAAAAAGTTTTAATATTATTTAGAATTATGAAAATGAATCTGTATCAACTGACCAAAATTTTTTGGAGGGATTGGGGGGGTGTCGGTTCAAGAAATAACTCTTAATTTTTTACTTTTTCCTCATGGGTCTGGAGGAAGATGGTGTTAAAACTTCATAATAAATAGAAAAAAAGATTTCTTCCCAAGTTGCGTATATGCAGCATAAAGACCTGTAGCAAAATGAAGTCTCAGTTGAAGTAAGCGTACTTTATATTGATTTTTTACGAAGAAATCTTTTGATTCTTTTCTTTCTTTTGGGGAAATGCACTGTTAAGCTTAGTTAAAAGGCAGAGAGGCAAACCAAGTCCTGGGTTGTCTTTAATGAAGCTTTCTGAAGATGGCTTTATAAAACCAGAAGTCCATTTTAAAGTGATTTGCAAGAAGGGTATATACCTCTACAGAGAAACCTTCGTTTGGGTCATTTGGATTTCTCTCTTTTCCCTGGAAGCAGCTAGTCAAAACTGTCTGTATGCAACAGAAAGATAAAAATTTCAATTAGGTTGAGTGCTGTCATAAGCAGACTACATGAGAAGGCTTGAGATAATATGCATTACATATTGATGTCTATCAGCCCTGAGAACATAGCCATGTTTTATTCCATGCCCCTTTTGTAGGTTTGGCAGCAGTGGCACCCAATAAAGGCCTAATCATATTAATTTATGCCCCTATCAATTATGCATTCAGATTCCCTCGATAGCTTGTCAGTTTTTATTCACTATTTTCTGAAAAATACGCCTATTACAGTTACTGAGCAAATAGGAGGACTGTCAGAAACTGAGATTTAAAGAATATTACTTAAAAGGGGTGGGTTTCTTTAATTTATAAATCTTGTATTATATGTCATGCATTTGTTAGTTTTAAAGGAGGTGACAGTGCAGGGACAGATGTCACATTAAGGACTTTCTGAAGACAAGGGGAGAAGTCTCCTTAAGAAAGCTCTGTGATTTATTCAACTTTTCTTGAAAGCAAAGTGTTCTGCGCTCTGTAGATGTAGTAAAAATGTATCAGCTTTGTTAGTTTAATATGAATTTGATTTTGTGTCTCTCAAATGATGTGTATCAATGAAGTACTTAACAAAAGTATTTTCAGCTTGTAAACTGGTATGGGAAACAGTTTTATATCCAGCAATATGTTGGTGTCTCAAACTGCATTCTAGATTCAGTGCCCACCTTAGGGTCATCATAAGTAGTAAGTAAGACAGATAAACAGATGCAGTGTGTGAATGAATTGCCCCGTTCAGTAACATCTACCAAGGAGCTGTGGAGTAGTCTGTACTAGCAACTTAAAAATTACCTTGATGTCGAAGTGGGATGGGAGATAAGTCCAGCCTACCTTATTCACACACGCTATACTGTTTGAATGTGCCAGTGAGAGTGCCTTGTTTAGGAGTAGAAGTGCTCTTTGGAGGCAAATCTCCCAGATTTCTCCACCTACAGCTCTGTGGTTTGCATTGCTGGGCAGTCTCGGAGATGACAGTCAGGACTCCTTTCTGTGGGCCTAACCTGGGCAATACAAGCCACAGGACAGGGCAACATTTTCCAACCAGGAATGGGCATTCAGAGCAGGGTGGAGCTGGTCTAGAGACAGGGCAGACTATTAGTCCTTTCCTGTCAAACCAGTAAAAAGGACTGAGGTTTATCGCTAGAAGTTGGAGGTCCTGTCCAGATCACAACCCACTCACAGCTAGGCCACTCACCATGTTTTCTCAGGTTTACTACAATGCTAAAAGAATGAAAATCTAATAAGAAAAACAGATCTCAGCACTAATTGTCCCAGTCCTCATATCTCAATACTTGAAACCTGACAGCTGTTGTTTCACCCACTCCCTGCCGCTCACCACTGCTCAAGAGCATCTCTCTTTTTTCACCCTCTGGCTGCATGTTCCTCACTCCAAGAACATCTACTTCAGCTTCTCTTCCTCTTCCTCATTCACTTCCAGCCTCTTCTTCCTACTTCTAAAGCAGTTAACCTGATTTCACATCCTATCGTATCGCTCTCTATGCTGTCAGACTTCCCCTCACCCTTCTTTTAAAAGTGAGTTTTTTCACTAAGGCCCTAAGTGTGGAAAAACACTTTAGAGAAGGCCAAAAAAAAAAAAGGGGGGGGGGTGGGGAGAGAACCTCAGAAGTGCTAATGCTGCTGTATTATCTTATCTGATATTCCGGTGTTGGATTTGCCTCTCTCTGGGTGAGCCCAGAAATGCATTCCTTCTGGTGTAAGTAGGTTTAAGGATTTAAGGACATCGGTGGCAGGCCCAGAGTCTCTAACACAGGTCTGGGGCCTCTCACTTCTGTCCTCGCTGCAGATGAGTTCAATGTACGATGGGGTCTCTACCCAGCAACTTTACTGGGGCCCTTCTCATTCAGAGGGGTTTCCAACCCATCTCTTGCCATGCCAGAAATTCTTCTCCCCTGCTGGAAAGTTCAGCAGGATAAGCGTTGCACTTTTTGCATGATCCTGGGGAGCCCTCAGAGCACCTCATGCTGTTTCAGAGAAGGCTGTCTCCGGTTCCTGACAGGAGAGGAAGGTCCAAAAGAAGAGGATCTCTTTTGACACTCGTGTTTTCACAGTATATAGGAAATAGAAGCAAACCCTCAGGTCTCGCCTTGGTAAAGTCCTCGCTAGCTTCAATACAGGCAGGTAACTGAAGCCTACAGTTTTTGTTTTCTTCACCCACTCCTGAGTATGTGTTGCTTTTCAGCTCTGCCCAACCATTTAAATAATTAATGAAGACTGAACTCTTGGCTATTAAGCAACTTTGTTCTTCTTCCCCTACAAATTCACCCACCCTTGCACAGTACTTTGGCTTTACGATGGGTTGTACCTTCCCTTTCCTCTGGCTCTTTGAAGATTTTGCTCCTTGTTCAGTGAAGTTCCCCAGTTCCAGGAACTAGTACCACTTTACCTAAATCATCCCAGTGTTTATTTTAGCCTGGCGGTGACGGTGTTAATGAGGCTTAGTTATGTTACAACATTTAAAATCTTTGTAGTATCTTAAACATATTGCATCTTGAAATACCCCCTTCAGGTACATAAGTATTATCTAAATCATTTAAATGGAGAAGTAAAAACAAATGTTTAGGGATTTGCCTAAGGCCATGCAATAAGTCAATATCAGAGCCAAGAGTCAAACCCACCTATTTGTGGTGAGTCAGCCCACGCTGGCATGAGTTGGTGGGTTCCTACTACGGAAATCAGCCTATTCATTGTGCGTAGTACTCATTGCAATCATTTCATAAACTGGCTCTAGCAGTTGCCTTCCCTTTAATAACAACTTTCCCAGAAAAGCTTTTGCTTGCCTTATTCCATATAGTTCTTACACATCTACATAGGGAGTAGCATATGGAATCTACAGCTTGCAGAGTTGCTGGGTTTTCTTGCGTTTGGGGGGTGGGGTGTCTCAAAAAGGCCAGAAATTAAGCAGAAGTAGAAGGCACTGTGTTCCTAAAGTGCTGGGAAGATTTTCTGTGCCTGCCCTTGAAATGAAAAAGTATCTGGACAACCATTTACCTTGTGGGGTTGAATAGTAGTTCACGGTCCATAATTTTCCTTTCTCTACTTTTTAAGGATTCGATAAGACTCTTAGGGAAGAAGGTGTGCATGTGAAAGGGAGAGAAACATACAGGCAGCAAATATATTTGAGAGCATTTATGCTAGAAGTAAGTAATCCAAAAAGCGATGAAATAGTAAAGTGACAAGACCTGGCCTGAACATCTAAAACTTTGATGATGTTTGGCAGAGAAAATTAGACCAATTAAAGGGTGCCTCTGGGAAGCTTTACCTTACATGACCAGAACTTCCACACAACATCTTGGTGCACTTGGCACTTCTACAGGGATAATACTCATGTGAATATGAATGGTTTTGCCAGTATGTTAGTCATCTGCAGGATTTTAGTCTGCACTTGGTTTGGATGCGTTTCTGTATCACCTTTTTTTTTTTCCTGAGAAGATCATGTGGTAATGTGCAGTACAGCCCAACCCTCTGCTATTGCCTCAGTTCCCCTTTCGCAGTATTTCAAGGTATTAGTGGAGTGAAGGATCCTCTCTTCTACACTTGCTTTCTCAAATTTCCCCATTCAAAACTGAAGTGCCTGGGGGCTATTGGCTGGTGTTTAATGACACTCTACAGTAGCAGCTTTCCCTTTATCGTTACACTAGATTTTTATACCTTAGTATATAAGGCTCTTAAGTGTTTCCCTTGACCAACAGCCTGAGGATTATAGAATAGCACTCACAAAAAAAGAATAAAATTGGTACATCTTTTAAACTCCAGAGTCAGAGGCACAGAAAAACACTCCTGGATTGTACTGAGATATTTTTTACCCTCACCCTAAAAAACAGTATCAATCCAACCAGTAGCATAAAAGGGCCTAGAAAAAGTAGAAATGTAGTCAGATAATAAATGAATGAATCTGTTTGGAAAACAAAGTTGATAATACTGTACTTGGGAGACAAAGACAAAACACAGGTCTCGGTTGGGGAAAAAGGAACGCAGAGACCTCTTCAGACGGCCTCTCTTTACTGTGAGCAGTAATCCGTATGGGGGAAAGGAGCTTATTTAAGAAGCATCTAAAGAACTTCACGGTGAGAAAGCAAAGCAATAGCGCCTCTGTGTATGATTTTAGAGAGAGTCAAGCCAGTTTGGTTTGTTTTTTGTTTTTTTTCACACATCTCATCATCCAAGCAGTTCAGGCACAAGGCATTGGTAAAATCAGACATACTGATACATGATACTGCAATGATTGTTTTGGCCTATTTTAAGCTCATACCTTAAGGAGAAAAGCATTTGGAGGGGTTTAGAGAGTACAAACTTCAAGTTGGAAACACACTTCATCTGCTTCTGGCTGATGTGCACCTCTGCATGCTGGCAGTCAGCTTTATTTCCACAAGACTTTTTTTTTTTTAGGTGATCACGTAAGTGCCTGACAGGCAGAGTCATCAACATATTTTCAATTGAATACTTTTCTGTTGCAAAACAGTGTTTTGTAAAAATGCAGATGCCAATGAAAAGATCTATTTCTATTCCACTTTCCATCCCTTTGAAAAATAAAAGCAATAATTAAAAAAAAAAGGGGGGGGGGGGGGAGAACGGGAGTTCCTCTGCACGGGTTTTGTCTGACAGGAAAGAACACACACAAGTACTGTCATGTTCTATTATTCTCTTAATTGTTAATTTTATACAGTTGTTTTAGAGGCCACCATTCCAAACCTGAACTACTCAAGGGGAATACTCATGATAACAATTCACAGAGAGAAAAATAAAGAGAACTGATTAGAAGGATGAAGAAAGTTAGCTGTTAGGAGAATCTGAAAAGTCTAAATATTTTCCAAAATATAAGTAATTCAAGAATACTTGGTAAGAATCTACAAATATCTGAAAACTTGAATCCCCAAAGGTTTAAAAAATAACACAGCTTGGTGTCAAGGTAACAAAATTATGTTAAATTAGAGGGGCTCATAGAAGTTTATATTTCCTGAGACCCAACCCAAAATGTGCTTGAACAGTGAGCATGTTTCAAATATGAAATATTTTCTAGAAACAATTGGAAAAACTATATAGATTTCGCTTCTAAGAAAGGAAGTAGACTACCAGAATGAAGTATATTAAAGTTGGTGAATGTACTATTCCTCATCTTTACACATTGACCTTGTTTCTGTGTTCAGAAACCATATAGAGAGTTGTTGAGTTGGTCAATAAACTAATCCAGCCATCAATAAAGCACACCTTCTTGTTTATTAATATGTGATTAAAAATGTATATGATAAAAAGATATTGACTGAGCAGAGTTTGGGTGACAAGAACAATTATAGCTTCAAGCCTAATCAGTACATGAGCCGTTTAACCCAGTGAAAGTCAATAGTCTATTTCTGAACAATTACACTTTTTGTTTTAAATAAAGTATTTGGATTTTGCTGGTGCTCTCATTTTCTCTTCATGATTTAGATGTGTACACTGAAGCAGAAAGAAACAGCCATAAAATAAATCACCCAATATAATTCCACTTTATAGTCTTTGTATGATAAAGTTGTAAATATGCAGTGTTTTAAATATAACTTGCTAGCCACAAATAAATTAAACTCAGAATAAGTATGTGTCTCTTTTCAATTGTATTACTAGTTGCACAGGTCTTAATCACATTTCTACGATGTCCTAATTTACTTATTCTTATATATTTCTGTTGTTATTTTAAGCTAAAGTCATAATTTTACTGCATTCAAAGTGCTCCAACTTGATTTCATTAAAGCAGTTTCTTAAACCTAATAAGAAATTATAATCAAAAGCCATTTAATTCCTCCTTGAGTGATCCTTAGCTTTTACAAACTTTTCTCACAGCTTAATGCACCTTCACTCCAAAGCAACAATATTCCACAGAGCTCAATGTCTGACTAAAAGTCAATAGCAACACAGAAAAGTTTGAACTGGGTGCATCTTTAAACACCAAAATATTCCACTATAGTGGGCATTCAGTAGAAACTGGGAACCAGTGAATGGTCAGAAATTCCTGAGCAAGAACACAGGGTCACTGGCTTGTGCCCACCATGTTAAAAATTAACTGTGGGACCAAAGCAAGCAGCATCAAATGTCTGAGCTATCCACAAGCAGAACTTTCAGCCTTTTTAGCACTGGTTTGTTGTGTCAACATTTAAGATTCAATGAAATCAATGGTACTCCCCAAAGTGTTTGCAAGCTGTAAATCTTTAAGTGTGAGATCAGAAACTCCTTATCTATTCCATAAGTATCATGTTCATCAAACAGTTACAGTGACTAGCATTTCCATAGATAGTTTTCCTACCTGCTAATCATGTCATCTTCCTAATTCCTTTGCAGAATAAAATAAGGACTTCAGAAACAAAATCTTTTGCATTAAAGCTAACACAATTCCATCATTTATTCTTCTCAAATGCACTTGTTTTAGGCGAATGTAAAATTCACCTTGTTGTTGATTGCTGCGAGAGAAAGTTGTTTAATAAGGAAGAACAAATGAACTGAAAGAGAAACCTGCCATTGTGCTCACACAACCTTGAAAGTTTTGACTTCTTTGAAATTGATGTTGACACTATAAACACTCTTTTCTGAGGACCTTCATATTAATATATCAGTGTTCTGGTTTCACCTGGGATAGAGTTAACTGTCTTCCCAGTAGCTGGTACAGTGCTATGTTTTGAGTTCAGCACGTGAAGAATGTTGATAACACACTGATGTTTTCAGCTGTTGCTCAGTATTGTTTAGACTACAGTCAAGGATTTTTCAGCTTCTCATGCTCAGCCAGGGCACAAGAAGTTGGCACAGGACACAACCAGGGCACCTGACCCAAACTGGCCAACGGTGCATTCCATACCATGGGACGTCCCATCTAGTTTAGGAACTGGGAAGGGGGGGCAGGGAATCGCCGCTCGGGGACTGGCGGGGTGTCGGTCGGCGGGTGGTGAGCTATTGCCCTGCGCATCATTTGTACACTCCAATCCTTTTATTACTACTGTTGTCATTTTATTAGTGTTATCATTATCATTAGTAGTTTCTTCTTTTCTGTTCTATTAAACCGTTCTTATCTCAACCCAGGAGTTTTACTTTTTTTTCCCGATTTTCTCCCCCATCCCACTGGATGGGGGGGAGTGAGCGAGCAGCTGCATGGTGCTTAGTTGCTGGCTGGGGTTAAACCACGACAATCAGTTCTGATCCCACAGTAAGTAAAAGCCGACTAGCTTTTCCCCTGACTGAAGCAAGAGTCACTGTTTGACCCTTAGAAACTAGAGAATTACCAGGAGGTAATTTCCACTTGATTACAGTTTCGTTCCAACATTTTTCCTGGATGTGTCCCATTCCAGCTAGTGCAGGAGGTGTCGTACTGATGTAGGTGGACTATTGGTACGATCCAGCATGGTATCTTCTGGTCCACAAGAAAAGTTTTCTTTTGGACAGGCGAAAATATTCTGATGTCTTGTGAAAGAACACACACAGGGTCAGCTTTGGTTTATTTTGGATGGTAATGTCTGAAGCACAGAGAACACTTGTCCAGAAATTGAGTTGTTCCCATTTAAAAAAATTTCCTCTTTAAATAGACGGTGCAGTCAGTGGCTCATAAGTATGTGTGAGGGTGCAGCAGCCGTGAGTAAAGGGATTGCCCCAAAAGACAAGTCTGGTCATCTAAGATAAGAGTCTTTCCCCAAGTTGCCTTCAGGAGAAGACAACTCTGTAGCTACAGAGTGGAGCTCAGGGAAGTCAGCCCAAGCAGCCTGACCACCTGCAGAGCTTACGGGTCATAACATCCCTACAGGAGGAGCCAAGTACAGTATGAAAGGTCTGAATGCCTTTTTATCTATGGCACTGATACATCTGAGCAATTCCCAATAGATTCTAATCTGAAGAAAGAGTTGGGTTTGATATCCATCTGTTTCAAGATAAATGAGAGTTTCTAAATCAAGAGTGGGAAAGGTATAAATATGCAGGCAAGAAAAATTATTCCTGAAGAGAGCATCCATTGCACTTTCAGATTAATAGGCATAGCTCTCCCACCACAATAGTGTACTGCCAAACAGTAAAAAAGAGACTCTGGGAGGTAAATTTATTAGGCTAAAAATCTATTTTTCTGAGTTTAAACTTACCCATCTGCTTATCTTCAAACAGACTCTAAAAACAGCATCACTGATAATACGCTTTGTTCCAGTCCATTACTTGATTCAGTCACACGTTTAAAAATATTTGTACATTTAAGAATGTTGGTACAATTATGACTCTAATCAAATATGTATACTGTAGAACTTTATTCTTCCACTAAATAAAACAGGAGTTTAATTCATGTTAGATTTCTTTTTTTTTGTAATGCTCTTCCTCAGCTTTTTAAATTAAAACTCTAACATTAACTCTACAATTCTCAGTAGTTACGAAAAGGTCACCTCCGTTTTCATGAAGCAAATACCCAAGGTGTGTTGATTTATTAGGAAGGTGTATTGAAATAAAAGTGTAGTTACTCAAAAAATACGTAATTTTTAGATGTAGATAACAGTAATAAAATCATTAAAATAAGATAGTGTTGAAGTTTTGTATGATGGCTGGGAAGTAATTTCTATTTTTATTCATCTCAGCACCCTTACTTATGGGTGTGTTTGATCTTCAGCCCCCTCCATGCAATTCTACACCCTTTACCTTCATCATCATTGCTCGTTTTGTCCATGCAGAAGGTGGAGGCTTACTGAGCTTTCTACACACTGTTCTCCTCACCCATATATTCTATATAGGACAGAATGTTAGTATGTCTGTTGTGATGAAAGCATGCAACATCTGCTTTTACAGTAGTTTCCATTCAGTAGTGAGAGTTCAAACATAGAGAATTTTCACTTTAATTATTGTTAAAACATTTTGTCATGGATACTTAGTTTAAAAACTATTCTGTTTTTTGAAGGGAGAGCTAAACTAATCTGAGTCACAAATTACAGCTGCCAGATCTCAAGCACTTACCACTTCTCTGCTAAGTGTCACAACTAAGCCTGTATATGCTCCTCATTCACATAAATGTGGAGTAACACTGACCAAAAAAAAAAACCATGAGGGAAAAAAAAAAACAACCAACAACATGAAAGTAGTTTAAACACTGTAGCATCTTCTTAACAAGTTGAACTCAGTGACAGATAGGCACTCATCTGCCTTTAGGGAGGTTGACTTTTGCCTGTGCAAAGTTAGACTGGATGCTTAACTTCTGTTTATGCCTTTGCAAATCTTCCCCAGGAGTGAACTACTGAGGCCAAACAGCAGGTCCAGAATATCTTCATCATCTTAAATTTACTCCCCCAGACAGCTCTGCCTTTCATCTTCTATCTGTTGGTGATATGGGTGAGTGAGCAGGGAGGTTTTGAACGACGAGCGTGACAAAGATGGACCAGCCACTGCTAGTAGGAAGAGGTATCCTCATACCCAGAAAATTAGAATAAACTTTTATTTTTCTCCTCTCTCTAACTTTATACTAGGAGTGTCCAAGTCAGTTACATTATCAGTGTATTTATGAATCAAACCTTTGCCTTTGAACATGTACCTATGAAATACTGCAATGCTATTGCAATGAGTGTTAACCTTATACTCAAAAGATTTACTGTGATCCCTACTGTTGTTTTGGAGCCTTCTGAGATACATAGAGATACAGTCAGATTACTGTACATCAAAGTAGGTACATACTTTTATATAGTGATCTATTCATTCATGATTGAGATATAGTCACCTCAAGGGTGGGATGATACAGGATTATCATCATAGGCAATACTAAAGCTTTATTGACATGAATATTAGATCTTTGACTTGGTCAGATATACTGAGAAAAGTTTTGGGGTTTTTTTGCCCTATTCTATTATTATTGGCCAAGGTGAGAGGAATCTAGCTCTGCAAAGAGGCTGATAATGTAGGGTACATAAATACAGCAGTGCATATACTGTTTTCTGTCAACATGACTTTAGTACTACATCTTGAAATTGTTTGGTTTGGTTTTATTAATGTTGCTCAATGGAGACGTGGGTGTTACACCTAAAATTTTGTCTCTGATAGAGAAACATTTGCTGTTATGTGGGTCAAAATTGGTTCCTAACCAGCCAGATGGACACCCTTGCATTGTATAATTGAGTTTATATTAGTTGTTCTGCCTTGTATATTGGTATAGAAACTATGGACTTGAAGCATACGTTGCTTTGTTACTAAATCCAAGCACAGCATCTAGTACCAACGGGAAAAAGACAGAGGCTCTGTTCTCTATCAGGTCAGTTTTGTTATGCTTGGTTTTGAAATAAGCTGTCTCTTTTATGCGCTGGGTACTTCACATATTTGAGGTCTCTAGAAAGCATCAAGCAATTTACTCCATAACATTTCAATCAAGCCTGTGGTTTGTTAGAGAAGCAGAGAGTTAAGCTGTGGTGGTAAAAGTGATGCTGAAGAGGTCCTTGCTCAGAGAAAATGGCACTTTATTTGCTACGAGTTACTACTCAAAATAACGGTGACTGCTGATTGCATCAGGACTCCTGAAGCTATCTTTATACTCTGCTCTCATACAGTCTCTGTATTACTAAAACTGGCTCCCTTTTCTCTTTTTACATTTGCATTTATTTATCCCATTTGTTCCAGTTATTACAGGTACAATTTTACAATGCCACTGTGGTTTATTTCTGGGCATAAAACCTGATGCTGAACTGCAAGTTTATTCTGAATGAGGATCTGCTGTGAAGTAAAGTAGGAGTAGCAAATTATTGTCTCACTGTCTTGGATCAGCGGATGAATTTTAATCCATGGCTAGGCAGACAGTTAATTTGGCTGTTTCAGTGAGTGCAGCAACTGCTTGACTGCAGGCCAAGGATCCTCCAACTGAGATCAGGACCACATACCGGATGATGGCGCTTGCTATCTCCATGACTAAAAGGGAGACCGATTCTGGAGCTTCTCTGCATTGTAACATAGAAACCAGAATTTTAAAAGTTTAAGAGTAGCTTTTTTTCCTGTTGTTTGTCCAAATCCAGCCCAGTGTAGAGCAATCTGGGTTGCTACTGTTAAATCCACCCACCTGAAATCATTTGAAGATTTTAGTCCAGTTCCCAATGGATAGGTGTCAGTGTTACCAAATAGATAAGCAATTAAATATGTGCTAATTGAGTAAAAGGTCAGAGGGTACTTGGACTTTCTAGTTCAGTCACCCTTTTGCTATTATATTTAACTTCTGTAAGACAGAGGTGTGATCTGTGTTGTACCCGACCAGCAGATGAGCTGAAATACTGCCTAAAAGCTACCAACCTGCTACATTTCATAAGCACTCAACTCCCTAAAAATAAATTTTAAAAAATCTGTTAAAATAAGTGAGATATTACTAATACCCCTAAATTTGCAGTGAGGCTGAATGAAATGAAAAATCAGGGAATGAAAATTGGTAAGAATCAAAGAACCAATGCAAAGCCCTATATGTTAATGGAAATTAAAAGGAACAGCAATAAATTAGGTAGGGGATAAATCTTGCATAGCCATATAATATTTTACACATACACAGACACACACACACTCAAATTAAAAGAGCATTACAAACTCTATAAACATTTAAAGCCAGTTAGGAAGCAGCAGAAAGTGAGAGAATGAAAGCTAAGCACACCGCTCAGTACCAACCCCTTGTGTAGATACTTTATCATACAACCTTTAATTACACCATCACGTACTTGGAGATGATCAAGAATTTTCCAGGAAAAACTGTTTTCCTCAGAATTCAGACTACATAATAGGAAAATGCTAGTTTTGAAGCAATTGGAAGGACTTTAAAAAATGAAGGGAAAGAGTCTGTGCAGTAAACCAGAAGGCAAGTGGCTGTGGAGTACGCCTGAAGTGGAAATGTCCCAGATACCAAGTGCTTTCACCAGTAGAGACATGCACTTTGGTCTCTTCTGGGGCACCACCTTATTGCTGTGTTCTCTGATACCCTGGGCTTGTTCCTCTCCTTTTTTTCTCCCTCTCCTTCCCCCTTTTAATGAATAACTTTACAAAGCCTTTGTTTCATCCACTCTTATGCAGTGGTATATGAATGCAATTTGACAAGGCAGTGGGACATTTCTGCTTGGTCTTCTTCACAAGCACCCCTTTGGCATTCAGAGTAGTACATGGGCAAAGCTTTCCTCAGGAGTTAGTTTCCATTGTTAAGTTTACCTCTATGGGACTCTGTAGGTTTTGTTTGGGGCACACAAATCCTAATGTGAACCCAACACTCTTGTTTTTCTCCTGTTCCTCTCCCCACCATGCCATAGGATAGTACCCAAGTGCTTAGCAAACAACCTGAAATTGAAGCAATGAGATCGTCCTAGCCTTCTTAATAAATCTGTATTCCAAACAAATGAGATTAAAGTAAAAAAATGCCTGCTAATTTGGGGTATCCGATATAGAGATACTGACTACTTGATTTTTCAACCCATTTGGCATTCTACATTACTTGGCATAGTCAATGCGCAGTCCCGTGGATTTTGTCTGAGGTAGTGAGCAATTCACTTCAGCCTACCAGACCTCAAAATTTCACGATGAGCCCTCGTAATATGGAAATCTCAGTTAATCATTACCTCTTGAGGCAACTTTCCCCACATTGTAGAAGCTTTGAGGTGAAAGGGGAATGGAAGCAAACTGAGCAGGCAAAATTCAGCTATCGTGTTGCCACAAAGTCCTGCTTTCTCTTCTTGTAATTCTCTGCGTCATACATGAACTGTACCCAATTCTGTGACAAATTAGACAGAAATCTAATGAATAAAAACTACAAAGTTCTGATCTGTCCCCAGAGGGAGGGTACCTTCCAGGGTTTTGTTTCTGCTTTAGGAAATTTGTGGAATAAACTCTGTGTGGTGGTGTATCATAATGTACAGAGACTGAATCGAGGTGTTCTGAACCCCTCAGGTCAGTCATTTTCTTAATATGCCAGTGCCTGATGTTGCAGTTACTGTTGAATATATAACACATTTCCTTAGTTCGGTGGCGACACACACAAAAAAGAAATTCAAAAACCGTTTTGGATCAGCTCTGAAATACTTCTCTTGAAGGTCATTTAATTCTTTTGTAGCGTTAGAAAGCAGACTCTGTTCCAAATAAAAACCAACAATGATGCAGCTGAACTGCATCGGTTAAAAATGGTGAAATAAAACATTTTGACTTTCAGAATTTCTACCATGTTTCAAATAAAATTCAGCCCATCTACTCTGGACATCCTGCAATTACGCATCCTTGCTCTTGGCTGACAACGCTAGTCGGTTTTGTTATCCTTGCCCTCCTATCTCCCCTCCAGGCTCCTCAACCGAATGGTTTCTCTCTGCTTTCCCTGCACAACCTCTGTGTCTCCTTACCTAATCAGTCCCAGGCTCCTGCCTCCAAACACCAGTCCCAGTTTTTCTCTCTGGACTGCTTGGCTGCTTCTATCGCCTGCTCTGTCACAGGCTGGATTTTTTTTATTTTTTTTTTCTCCCTGTCGTATTTATGCGAAGACCTTTCTTCTTGACACAACCTTCAAATCGTTCGGAGCTTAGAAGAGATAGGATTCCTACCTCTCAGATCCTGCGCCAAAGCTCGGGCTCACGGGGAAAATTTGGAGGTGGGGATTAAAGGGGAAATCTAGCCTCACCACTGTATCTTAAGCTTCTGTTAGCAAAGAGGGCCAATCTTTAGCAATTCCTTTTTCCTGCTAGAATAAAAGAAATCATTACTGAGAGTGTGTTCATGACAACATTTCTGATATTTACAAGTTAGCCACATTTGGATAAATGTTCAGACAGAGAGGAAAAGGCACATTTTAAATTAAAAAAGGTCACATTTTGAGTCTGTGCTTCAAAGCCTGAGGGCAGCAGAGCATTTCAAAGGAAAAAGTTTCCATTTTTTTAGTATGAGCAAAACTGTTTATTTTTCCATAACCTTGTTCTTGGAAATGGACAAATTGTTTTGGCAGGTATTTTCAAAATAATCTGCCCGGTACAGACAGTGAGCATATCAGTTTTCAGCCTAAGTGATGATGTTTTTTCTAAAGCTACATGCAACAGAAAATATGGTCTCTGCTGAGAAATGTTTGCCAACCCTAATACAGGGAATGGCAGCATTGTCACGGGAATATTGTCACGGATTACGTCCTCTGAGGATTTCCAATTTTTTTCAAACATCAACTGCCCCATGGAAAGGCAATAGGGTCAGCGACTATTACCAGAGGCAGAGAAACTAAAATACGAGGAAAAGAGAAAAAATCAGGCGTAGAATCCAAAAATCCTGATCTGATTCTTAGTCCCCCATTTATGCACCCACTGCTGCCGCCTCTGACGAGTGTTATTTGTGCGATGGTCCTCCAGCCTGGAGTATCGCAGGTATTCTTTACACTGCACAGGCACACCTGTCAGAGATAACATCCTTTGCATAATTTCTGTGATTTAACTCTCTGTGATTGAAAGATTTGGGGGGCTATAAGAGAGGACACAGCAGGTGCAGGAGATCTCTGCAAATAGTAGTTTAATCCAGCTAAGAACCAGCAGCCTCCCACATTCAGCTTGTATGAGTACATTGTTACAGTATTAAAAAAAAAAAAAAAATAAAAATCACATATTTCTGAGGCGCCTGACGCAACTCAGAGGCAAGGCCCGGTGGAAAAGAGAGGTGTGAGGGGGAGAGCTGTGGTAGGGCTCTGCTGAGACGAGCAGTTTGCTGGTGTGACCAGTTGGGTGATGGCCACTGCCTTTACCGTTGCTCCAAGTACCCTGGCTGGGGTGAGTTCATATCACTGTCTGGCTCACTTAGGAGAGTAAGAAACACAGTTAAGTGTTAACAGTAAGTGATGAGATAGCCCCATGCACACTGAGAACCTCTACTAAAAACTACCCCAGCAGCAATAACAAATTCCTTAGCTTAAACTGCAGTCCTCTTCAGAGAAAGAAGGAAAAAAAAAAAAAAAAAAAAAAAGAAGAAAGATTTGCCAAATCAAACTGCTGACTCTTTTTTTCTTATCAAAACACCACAGCATACGTCGTAACAGCCCAAAGTAAATCAAACGTGGGACCAGCTGGAACTGGCCAGCTCTTGACCCTCCCTTGATATCAGGTGTGTGCTGCACTTCTCTGACAGATTAATTTATGATCTCAAGTAACTCAGAGCCCCTAAAACTTTCAGTATGGCTGCTAGGATGAGGCTGAAGGTTTTCTTTTGAAAGCATCACTACTAGAAAAAGTTAGAGGTCTTCCTGATTGACAGATACTCCCCTACTGATGTCAGTGACTTTTTTCCCTCTCTTATCTCTTATTTTTAAACTCACCCACAATGGGACTAGGGGACATAATTCAGAGGCATGGCCAAAGCCTAGATGTGTGCATCTGAGCAACTGTCAGTCCCCTTTTGCACGTGGAACTTCCTCTTTGGGGGGATTTGGAAGTGTTTGTAGAAATGCATCCCTAAAGAAACCTTTCAGCTCAAGAAAAAAATGGGGAAAGGTCCAGGAGAGTGGGTGCAGAGTGCACCAAATTGAGAGCAGCTCGCAGGCAGCTCCTCCACGGAGAGCGTGCCCCTGTGTGTGACCAATATAATCTATTGTGAAAGAAAGCCTCCGTGTTTCTGTGGGGGAAAGAGATTTAGAAAGAAACTCTTTAATTATTACCTGCGGAGAAGTTAAAGTATAACTTGGCAGTAACATACTCAAGTCCCTGTGTTTTGGGGGGGCGGGGGGAGGCAGTCAGGCATCTAACCTCCCTGAAGTCTGTATGGGAATAAAAAAAAAAAAATAAAAAAAAAATTAGTTTAAAAAGGAAGCGGGGGGGGGGAAGGACACGGCACAAACAAAGCATTAGCGAGGCAAAAGTAGAGAGAAAAGGATTTCGAATTTCAGGCCGCTGACCTCTCTTTGTGCTTCGGGTGGGGGAGCTGCCGAACAGGCTCTGGATCTTGTAGCACCCACGCGTGAGCCTGTGTTCACCCCCCACTGGTGTTTATAACACACCTCCCGAAGGGCCCAAAGCTTCCGACTTTCTGCCATGGCCTTTTGCTCGCACACGCTGTTGAGCGGCTCCGGCCACCCCCCACGCCCCCCGGGGCCGCTGCCGCCGCCCACGCAGCCCCGCGCATCCTGCGCGGACGGCGGCGGCCCTGGCGGGGGGCGGTGGCAGGGGCCACGCCGATCCGGCAATGTATGTATAGGTATAACGTATGGTTTATTTTTTTGAGGGAGTTTGCTTCTTCGGCAGGTCAACGTGTTAATTAAAAGTTGGTCCAGACTGGTCGCTTGCAGTCCCAGATGCGTGATTAACACGCAAGGAATTTTTATTTTTTTTTTTTTTAAGATATCAGAATGTAAAAACTCAGTAGAAACCCCATTTCCTCCTTACTATTAACTAGCAGTCGCGCAGAGAAAAATCATTAGAGATATAATTAAATATGGGTCTATTTTTGAAGAGCGTCCTGCAAAATAGCCCCAAAATATGATGTAGTAATTTGATTTATATTTTTTTTCCTTTGGCACTACAGGTGCTAGCTATGTTTTCCCTTCATTTCCCACCCCATGTATATTAAACAGGGAGGGAACATTGCTCCATTGTCGGTGATGACCCCAGACTTCACCGGAATATTTTGCTCCTCGGTGTAAAATTGCGAAGTGGGTCTCTCTCTAAAATTTCGCTATATTGGTTTTTATAATTACCTCGTGGTCTAAACTTTTTGCATCCCATTTCTTAAAGGGGGGGAAAAAAGAAGAAAGGAAAAAAAAGATAGAAGCTAACTTAGCTGTCACCGCATTCACATTTCTGCTTGTCTCAAGCCCAGGCTTTCAGTAACTTTGCCTGGATCGGGTCCTATGTTCCTACAGTCGCCCTGCCGAGGCGTGCGTTTGCCCCTGCCTGCCGCTCAGCCTGCCGGCGGCTCTTTCCAGGCCTCGGTGCGGCGGTTTTGCTGCCGCCGAACCCCCCCCCCGGCTCGGCTGGTCCCTCCCGCGTCCTGTCGCGCCGTCCCCGGGCTCTGACCCTCGGTTCGCTGCAGGGCATTCCCCCAGCCGCATCGCACCGGGGAGCTTGTACTTCACACCCCGGAGTGTAATTTGTCAGATTCCGGCGGAGAGCTAAACAACTCCTGATGTTATTTATTGCGGAAAAAAAAAAAAAAAAAAAAAGAAGGAAAACCGGGCTGCGTCAGGCCGCCGTCCCCCGTCCTTTCATCCCCAAGATTTTATTCTTTCCTCCGGAATATTTTCTCCGCGTCTAGTAACGCACAATTCACGGGTTTGCTTTGCCTCCTCCGTACGAGGCTGACCTCCTCGGTCGCTCCGGGACAATAAAGCAGCGGCCGGAGCCCAGCGCCGGGCGGAGCAACCCCGCGAAGGGGCGCGGAGCCCCCGCGGCCGCCGGCCCCGAGCCGCTGCGCTCCGCTCGGCCCCCGCGGACCGGCCAGCCCGCCGCCCGGCACGCCGAGGCGGCGGGGAGCGCTGTGATTTAAACCCAGCCCGGGGCTCGTCGTTACTAGGAGAGCGTATCTTTTTTTTTTTTTTTTTTTTTTTGTTCTCCTTTGTAGGATACAGAAGGTGAATAATGAAATCCCTTTGCTAATAGTTTATGAGCCATGAGATTGGAAACGTGTACGGGTAGACCGGCGCGCCAGGCTAAAAATCACCTGGGAGGACGCGGGAGCCCGGCGGAGGAGAGGCGGTAGCACGCCCGGCGCAGAGCGCAGGGAAGAGCGGGGCCGCCGGGGGGGGGGGGCTCGGGTCGCCTCCCCGCTGCTCCCGGGAGCGGGAGCCCCCCCGGGGATGGGGGGGCGCGGGGGCACCCCGCCGCCCACGGGCTGCGCGTACGGCCGCTGCACCTCCCCGCGCCTGCGTTTCCCCGACCCGACCCCCCCCCCCCCCCCGGCAGAGCTATGGGAAGGGGAGCGATTAAATGCGTGAGGGGCTGCCTGCGGTGCACAAAGCGCGCACACGCTGCCCGCAGCGCCTCTGCCCGCACCCAACCCCCCCCCCGCCCCGGGGAGCGCTGCCTGACACGGACTCGTGCGCGTCCCCGCGGGACCGCGCCGGCCGGCAGGGTGCCCGTGGGCGGCACAAAGGCAGCCTGTCGCGCGTGGGGCCGGGCCGTGGGCCTGCCGAGGTCCTTGCCCGGCGTCGCGGGGCGGCGGGAGGGGGGGGGGGGGGGGTTGCTCAGCGAGAGCGGGACGCCCTTTAGGGCCAGTTTGGGGGCAACTGGGGGCGCGGCGCCGCAGCCGGCGTTAGCGATCGTGCCCGCAAGCCGCTTTCCTCGGCGTTTTTGCGGCAGGTCACGTATGCGTGGACGGGGCAGGAGCAGGCGGGAGCGCTGCCGCTGACACCCGCCCCCCCCCCCCGACCTGCCGGTTCACGTCTCCGCGGCACGCCCGCCCGTCGCGGAGCGGACATTTCACAGAAAGTCCGTGCCACGGGGTGTCTGAGGGCACCGCTACCTCCCCGCCGTAAAAAAACAAAAAACACTCGTCAACTCCGCTCAGTGCGTGCCATCGTGAGAAGTCGCCACGGCGCGAACCGGCACCATCTGTCCTGCCATTCTGGGAGACACAGATATATTTCTTTAGACAGGTCAGCAGTTCTTCCCCGGCCAGCCCTGTCAGGTACCTGTCAGGGGAGAAAACCTCTTCATAGCTGCCGCGGTGGGATCCTTACCGGCGGCAGCCCCTCTGCTGACAGGGACCCAGCCTTGAGCTGCCCGCAGACCAACGTCCTCTCCGCAGAGAGGGAACCGTCGTGGCGCGGGAAGGCCCAAACCGCTCAGCCCCATCAGCAAAACACGGGCCGGGGGAGGGCAGAGGGGGCCGGCGCCGAGGAGCCCGAGGGCGCTTTCCCCCGTGCTGGGGAGGGGGGGCGGCTCTCCCGGCCGAGCCGTCGGGCCGGCCCCGCCGCCGCTTCCCTTCCGCGGCGGCAGCGCGGGGGGGGCGGGGGGCGGGTGGGGTGCGGGGCTGCCGCACTCCCACCCGCCGAGGGCCGGGCCGCGGGGGCGCGCTCAAGGACGAGGCTCTCGCGCCGCCGGGCGCGTGCCCGGCGCCCACGCGCGCCTGGCCGGCAGGGGCGGCGTGGGCGGGGAGGGAGGGGAGGGCGCGTGCCGTGGGGCCGCGCCGCGGGAGCGCGGAAGCGCCAGGGCCACGCGTGTCTCGGGGCTTCCTCTCGAGTGGGTCCTCGCTCCGTGGCTGACCCAAAGCCATAGGCGAACACTTTCTCCCTGCCGAAGTAACACCCCCCCACGCCCCCCTCCCCCCAGTAATTCCGACCTGGTTTCTTTCTGTTCCCCACTTGCTTCAAAGCGTGGGCACGTTCAGGAAAGCCTGCCTGACCGCCTCCTGCCCTTCCACCCGGCATCGCGTGGACCCCCCCTCACGACCCACCACCATCTACACCCCCCCCCCCCCAAAAAAAAAAGCAACCCCCTCGCAAACGCACCGTATTTCCAACTTGGAGTTAAAGTCGGTGCTAATCCGGGTCAGTCCCTGCCCCTGGCTGGGAAGACAGGGAGGGAGGATGTAACGTATGGGGGGGGGGGGGGGGAGGGAACAAAAACAACCCCCCAAATAAACAAACAAACAAAAATCTCGCGCACGATCACAATAAAGTGAAATTCCTTTCCACACACCCACAACTTTAGCTCTGTCTGCTGCCTGGGGGGTTTTAATCTTGCAAAGAGAAAGGGGGGCTCCCTGCGCAAAATTACGCCTTCTCCTCTCATTTGTTAGCTGATTCCATCAAAAAGTTCGCTATTTATAGGCTACACACACGAACCTGGAGTAATACAAACCCTCCCGTGTTGTTCCCCTCGCAAAGTGGCCGGTCCTGAAGCATCTGAGCGGGTTTGTGTGTGTGTGTGCGTGAGTGAGAGAGACACCCAGAGAGCGCTACCATCAAAAAGGGGAAAGAAGAGCTCAAGCTGAGAGACTTATTAATTGCTAAGAGCTGCTCTGCCACCAGCCATGTGAGTACCTAACAATGATCACCTTTTGCACAGATGGTCAGCGATCAGGCACAGACACTTTCTGTCCTTTTCTTCCTCCCTCCCCTTTCTTATTTTTTTTTTTTTATTCCCCTCCTGTCTCACTCCCTCCCACCCACCGTTCCTTTTTTTTTTTTTTTTTTTCTTTCTTCTTTTTTCCCCCCTTTTTAGTTTGAGTTTGCACGGCTTATTCCTCCCGAAGAGGAGGAATGAAACGTGGGCGAGCGCGGGGGAGAAAATGTGCCGGAGAAGAGGAAGGAAGGAAGGAGTGGTGGAGGGAGAGGAGGAGGGTTTGTTAAGCGATCGCCTTGTCCCCTGAGTCCGAGCCGGCTGGGAATTAGTAACAGCGAGATAACGGAGGTTGTATCCCTCCCTCTTCCTCCGCTTTTCTTTTCCTGGAGCGCTCCGACCCCCCCCTCCTGACAATTATTACCCTGGTATCAGCGCGGGGAACGAGCTGTATTCCTCAAACCCCACTTGGGAGAATTAAAAGAGAAATTTAAAGGGGGAAAAAAAAAAAAAAAAAGAAAAAAAGAGATCGAGCGAACGCGCGGGGCTGAGGGGGTTTGCTGGCTCCGCGTCCAGCACCGACCGTCCGTCAGCTCCCGGCCCGCCGGGCGGGCAGGCAGAAAGCGCTCGGAGAGCAAGCCCGCTCCCTCGGGCGGTGCGGGCGATTTTGGGGAGAGGGGGAGCGCCCCGATCCTCCCCGGCAGCCAGGTGCGAGGGGGGCCGCAGCCTGCGCTCCTTCCCCCACGCGAGGGCTCAAGCGCTGCCAGACCTCGGCGGGGCACGGTGCGTGAAATCCAGCCCCGCGCGGCAGGCAGGGCACGGCACGTGGGGTTAAGATTCCGGGGGGGAGGGGGGGGGGGGAAGGCGTGGGGGGGGGGGGGGGAATGCGATCTGTGGTAGGAAACGTGGCTCTCGAAAAGGTAGGTGCCCCGGTGTGTGGAGGAATGCAGGGCTGCGAGACGTGGCGTGGAAAGGAGGGGTGCGGACAGAGAAGGGGAATTTGCTTCCAGCACGGAGAGGCGCTTTTCTAACCCGACACTTGAGCTCCAATCACACACTCTCAGGTTAGCGTAGCATTAAATTAACAGGGTCGGGGTTATCCAGGGCATTATACTGTGTGCCCGGGATGTAACCTCTGCTCATTTATACACAAAGAAGAGGGAGAGCCGGAGTTACACCTGGAAAGCCAAAGAGCACGGTGAGTATCGGTATTTGTTCCTCTCCCTCCCATGCCTGTGAACAAAGTTCAAAGGCAGCCGGTGCGTGTCTGGGTTTGGGTCCGCCGGACTCCCTCGCTCCCTTCAGAGGCACCAGCGCAGCCGCGTCTGGTGCCGGGACCCCCAGCACAGCCCCTCCGGAGGCGAGTCCCCGCAAAACAGCAAGAAGAACTTGCGGTGTCTTGGTTGGAACTTTGCTGCTTTACGTAGGGGAAGGGAAGGGGGGGGGGGGGGGGGGAAGAGAAAAAAATTAAAAGTGACTTGGATCCAGCGCTATTTATAGGTGGCAGTAAAGCCTCCTTTTCAATAAGCAGCCGTGGAAAAGAAGTGTCAGAAAACCGGCTGCTTTATCGATTCGAGGTGCCGGACGGTCACAGCCATGCTAGCCAGGCTGGACCTACAAAGTCACGGCTCCTCTCGGGTTAGGCAGCGAGAAGAGGAATAGGATCCGTATTTTGCTGAACCCTGGCTTGGACAAGATTCAATTCCCAAGCACAGGTATAGGGCACAAGAGGGTGAGATGGAAGACTTTTCCCTTTTCTTTCAGACACGCACACAATACAGGGCACCCGCAGGGCTGAAAGTGGGCCAGGGCTACACGGTAGGTATCAGATCACACAAAGCAGAGGAAAGAAATCCAGTTAAAAATACATTAGTTGAAATCAGAGGACGAGCTTGATTTTTTTTTTTTTTTTCTTCCTTTTTAAACAAAGGTGCACGTTAGAACAAGCTGGAAGCACTTTGTGCCTGACGGTGTCCCCCACGCCCATTGGAAATAAAGCAAGAAGCTTGCTCTTTCTTTGCATCTTCTAAACCTTGTTTTAATTAGAATTGCTAAAGTAGGACACCCCGGTGGAAGATGTTTTCAAGTATCCACCTACCTCTCTGCTGTAAGCAGAATTGCTGTCTGCTAAATTGCTTGAAACGCAAAATTCTGCCCCACCCCCAGCATGTTTTGGCACCTACTCACCCTTTCCCCCCCGAAATTGCAATCGCTTGTGAAAGGTTGCTCCATTAGGAGGAAAAGAAAAACCCCAAACAACCAGCAGTAATGAGATGAGTGGACTCCGAGAGCCTCGCTTTGCTCTGTGCAGCAGGAAAGGGTTTGGACAGAGAGCGTCCTTCAAAACTAATGCTTTTTTTTTTTTTTAAGTCCCCAACTGGGCGTATCCTTACTCTTCTCCTTTAATTTATTTGATTAAATCATAACAAAAACAGACTCATCAGCCTCTCCTATTTCCTCACGTGTGACCATACGCGAAACCTTTTATATGGAGGCAAGTAATGGGCTTTAGTTAACTAAGGGCACCGGCCGGGCTGAAGTTTTAGTCCCGCTCCCAGGGCAGCGCTTCACGCAAACGCGTGTTACAGCTGCACCTCACGCTCCTCCTTTGCGAACCTCAGGTTTTGAAACAGTTTCTCTCGTTCCCCACCTTTCCCTGATTTGGCGAAGGAGGGCTGCCTCTGGCAAGGGGCTTGCGGGACGAGGGGGCTCTTCCCCCGCGGGGTCTGGCGCGTCCCGGGGCCGGCTCAGGGGGCGCCCGGCCCGCCTGAACCTCCGAACCGCTCCTGGACCGCTTCCCGCGGGCGTCCCCATCCCCTCCGGGAGAGCACCGCGCTCGCTGCTCGTTTCCCCTCCTGATTAAGGACTAGATTAATTTCGTCTTCGGGAAAGCGAGGTTCTGCTAGCTCACCTCTAGCTTAAATTAAAAAGAAAGAAAACCCCACCAAGCTCTGAAAGTTGCTCGGGTAAAGCTCGGGTTCCCTTTGGTTGTTACTCAAATGAAGAACTCTTTAAATCGGAAATGCCTGCCCGAGAAGAATAATGATAATTCCCCGTCCTTCTCTAAAAGGTAATTGCAGGCTGGCATTTAGCGCATGTGGTCCCCAGGTAAACCTAATGACATGATTACTCCCCTGCCCGCTCGCAGCCGTTGTTTGCCGCTGCCTCCCCCCTTGGTTCCTCTCCGAAATTAGGCAGCAACGCCGGGCACCGCTCGCTGCTTCTGGGGGTGCCGCCGCCGCCGCCGCCGCCCGTCCTGCCCAAACCTTCCCCCCGCTTCGCTCTCCCCCTGCCCGCAGCCACCCGGGGTTCGCACCATTCCGGGCTCTCCCGGCCCGCTGCCACCAGCACAGTACGATCCCAGTGGGGAAAAAGAACTAACACCGCCAGCCCCGATAGGAGGGCAGGGGCCTCAGAGCAACAGGTAACGGGGGCACCTGCGGCTCTTCAAGGGTGTTTAACCGCTGAGAGAGGGAACGGGAGAGTTGCGAAAGGATCGCGTCGGGTAAGGGCGCGTTGCAGGGGCAGAGGACACCCCCCTCCCCCCCCCAAACCCGGCGCTTAGTGACACTTTGACAAAAGTTTAACGCTTCTGCGAGGCGACCGGCACCTCTGCAGCGAAACGCACAAGCTGCCTCGCCTTGGTCGCTCGCTCGCCGGTTTCTTGCGGTCCCTAAAAGCCCCGAAAGCCGCCCCGCGGGGCGGCCCCGGCTCTGGGAAGCGCCGACGGCGGGTCTGGGGCCGGACACGTGTCGCTCTCCCGGGGAGCGGGTCGCGTGTCCCGTGTCCCGTCCCGTCCCCGCCACGATCCGCCCGCGGGGACCCGCCGAGGAGGAGGCTGCGGCCGGCCGGTGCAGGGCCGGAGGGGGCGGCCGGGGAGGTAGGGCTGCCCGGCGGGGGGAGCGGGGCAGCCTCCCGCCGAGTTACTTCATCGGTGCTCTTGAGGGCACGGCAGGAGCGGGCGCCTCGCCGTCGGGCGCGAACCAGACCCCGACTGGGCCCTCGCGGCGGAGGGGGGGGGGGGGGGCTCAGGCCCCGGGCGGGGGGGGGGGGGGGGCCCACGGCCGCCCCGGGGGCCGGGACGCCCCGCGGGGGTTCCCCCGTGGCGCTCCGCGGCGGGCGGGCAGGGCTGCCCCGGGGGCGGCGGCGGCGGCGGGCGCGGAGGGTCCCCGGGCTGAGCCGAAAGGGGGGAGCTCGCCCCTTCCCTCCCCTCCTCTCCCTGCCCGGCTCTTTGTTCTTTGCCCCCTTTGTTCTCCCTCTCCTCGGCGTTCGCCCTAAGTTTCCGAGGGGGGGGGTGGGGGGGGGGGGGGTTGGAGGTGCGGAGAAAAGTTGCTGAGGGCTGAGGAATTACAGTAAGTGGCTGGCGGAGCAGGGAAAAGAGGCGGGGGTCCCTTCCCGGGGCTCCGAGCCGCTCCCCAAATTCTGTGGCTTTGTCTGACTTGCCCAAGGATCCGTGGGTCGCGCTGGGGACGGGCCGCGCTTTGCCCTGATGCTGGGGCAGGAGGGGGACGCGGGGGTCCCCTGGCCACAGCGCACCCCCGGGGGCCGGGCACCCCCTCGTCCCCGTTTGAAAGCCTTCTGGTGGGCAACCGTCCTTTCCGTCCTTTCTGGTGGGGAAGGGGGAAAAAAAAATAATGATCGATGAACATATTGTAATGAGATTGAGGCGGTAGGTCGGAGAGATGAAGAATTTCTGAACGTTAGATTTTAGGGCACACGTTTTGGTCCGAGGTGCACAAGCCGAGAATGGATTTGGCTTTGTCGCTTTCTTTTCGGCGTTCTCCCTGCTTGCTTGACAGGGCTATGGTAAAAGTGTTGTCAGGAGTTAAACAAGTTGGCACGCACTTTGAAAGCGGATGGAAAATCCTCGTACAACATCGCAGCTTGAAAGACAGCTTTAACACGGTTAAAGGGAGATCAGACTGTATGATTTGGTATTGACAACAATAATAAAACTTACTTGGAAAAGGAAAACCTCTTTGTTCGGTACGGTATGGTATAGCCTCCCCCCTGCCTTTGCTAATCGTAATTAAATGCTGGAGAACTACAAGCTTATTATACCTTGCACTGAGAAATCATCAATAACTTGCAAATATCAGTTATCACAGTATTCTTCCCTTTCCCCCTGATATATCTCCAAGCAGGAAAACACTTTATTTGCCTGAGTTAGGTATTAGGAAAGCTGATGTAGAAGGAAGTTTTAGTATGGTGCAGTGGAGTAGGTCACAACAGGTTACAGACAGAGCCAGGTCTGAGTCCTGAACTCCAGGAGAGTTCCCTAACGGCGCTGTTAAGCTCCCACCTTTATAACCAAGGATATAATAGATGAAGGTAGCACTTTGGTGTTTGCTGAAAAGCTCCTTGAATGTAATTCTCATATTTCTTGTAATCAAGAGAATGTCCATAAATAATTATAGCAGCATAGTGTAAATTTTAAAATACGTAGAGATCCTATAAAATTAATTTTTTAAAATATCATTTTCACAGTTCTTTTTTATTACCTAAAAAGGCTAAAATTGTTTATTATAGTGAGTCAGATTTCCAGAATTTGTATCTATTTTTCTGATATCAAACAAACCAAACAAAGTTCAGAAATGAGGTGAGATAAGATTGGAGTTGACTAAATAAACATCTTTAGACTGGGATTTTTTTAATGTACGTATGCTAATAGGGGTCATACCATCCTTCTGGCAGCTATTAAACCCCAGGATCAATTTTTCAAATGAAATGGGTTTTGATTTGAGGTGATATGGGGCCTGTTCTTCTGGCTTTGTTTTTTCCTGACGTTGAGGGGATACAATCTCAGCGAGAAGTCTGGGAACCTCGCAACTGGAAAATCCAGCTTCAGGTATTTCAAGCTGGAAACGCAAACCCAGAAGCTGTCCTTGAAAACTTTGACCTTTATTATTTAAGACCGTGGTTCACAGTTGAATGTAATGATCGGTCACTAGCAAAGTAGAGAAAGACGCAGGCGTCGCATTGGATGCTTCGGTGATAGTTCGATTTTCTAGCTGAGTGTGTCTCTGCCACAAGTCTACTAGTTTATTGCTTAAATCCAGAGGCCAGCCACGTTACTTACTATTCTGTTTATATCCCAATGCTCGTAATGTGTTGTTGCAATATCCAGGTAAAAATGGTCAATGCCGTTTACAAGGAACCTGCCTTAAGCAATACTATGATCAGTAATAGCTAACGTTACCGAGAGCAACAGTTTCTGCAAATGACTTACTGCCACAGGAGTTAACAGAGGTACAGCTGTAACTGTGTTCAAAACTAAATAAAAGCAGACATCCAAGAAGGGGAATACGCATTTAATTGGAAAAGCGGATCTTACAGAATACTGTGTATGATCAATAGCGGTTGATTCTGTCTCGGTAATGACGACAAAGAGAGGGCCAAGCAATGTTAGTAGGTACTTGTTTAAATAGAGGGTTTCTGCAGCATGAGAAAAATTAATTTCTGACTCAACAGCATCCACTGAAGAAAGAGGGATTGCATTTATTCACGTGTTAATTAATCTTCCCTTTTTGCTTGCGCTTTTTATGGACGTACATAGATTTCCTTTCAACAGATGAGAGCTTTATATATATTAAAACCCAACCAAACAAAAACAACGGACAACCCCCTACTACTTCCCTTGGAAACTCTGACATTGAATACAAGTTACTAAATATTGCACTGGATTTCAGAGGGCAAACCTAAATATGTAAAGACGGTTTGGGATTTTGTTGTCTTGATTTCTGGAGCAGGGGACAAAGCTACTGAGTTGTAGCAGTTCGCCAAACTACCGAGTTGTTTAACTGAGATGTTGGGTAAGACCTTTTGCCTCTGAATTTTTATCACCTTTGTCTGTTGATAAATACTTGGAGCAAACGAGGGGAAAAACCACATTGCTTTCATTTTTACTTCACTTGCACTTGTTGTTACATCTAAGCAGTTCCAAACAGCATCGGCACAAAGGAATATGGCATAAAATCAGAATAAGGAGGAAATTAAAAAAGAACACTCTCTGCTTTATAATAGATACTTCTAGGTATAGGTGTGAATGAATACCAATTCATTTATACAGTTCTTAAATGGAAAAGCCTTAAGTTTACAAAAAAGGTAAACAGCATGTCGTACTGCATTTAGCTGATGTTGGTGTGCTAACTTTAGGAAAATGGAGAGTGGCAGTCCCCTTGACATCCCTGCAGAAAATTAGAGCTTGTCAGAAAGGAAACGAGAGCATATAACTATAGGAGTTATGTTGAGAATGGAGGGCTAACAACTTTAATATTGTATTTCTTTTCTTTTATTAGTTTATCTCAGTCTTAACAAAATTAAAAGGTTTTTTTTTTTAATTGGAAATGCCCATGTTTTATTCTATCGATATATACTTAATAAAACTAAGGGATTCTTCAGAATAATGCACATCTCAGGCTTTCAAATGTTACAAGGGCCTTATGTGCTTACAACATGTGTAAAATTATCAGTAACCACGGGAAATAGAGGTATATGTTGGCTAAGATTCAGCTGCCGAATAAATAGCAATTTGGGGTTTTTTTTCTTTTACTATTACATCATGTATGGAGAGATCTGGAGCTCATTTCATCATGCAGGTATAGGAATACGCGTAGGATGTTGACTGAATGTAGTAAATATATTTGCAACAAATACTGGTGATAATGACATGTTTCCATCTAGGTATTTAATCTGTTTCAAAATTTGTCTCATTCTTAATAAATAGAGTAGTAGTAATAAACTTAGAAATTACTTCCCCGTATTTATCTTCTGTCCCCAAAGACTTTTTATTCAAAGCACAAAAATAGGTATTTCTCTGTATTTTGTTAGTGAGTCATGACCCTGAGATACGGCACTGGCAAAATACACGCGGTCTCCCTCCCTCCAAATACTTGCAAGAATAGTATGTTATTGCCTCTGCATGTTTTTTTTGAATGTACATCAGTAATGTATAAGTGGGTCTGGCTCTAAGCACAGAGGGAGAAGAGATGATAAATCAATGTAAGTTCATTCTAAGTAACTGATTAAAATAAAGGCTCTGTTCTGTTTCCATTGCAGTTAACACCAAAACACTCGTGACTTTGAATAGCTTCCTCTTACTTTTGGGATTGTGGAAATGCTCAGAAATCCCAGCCAGCGTTTTGGTTTTGTTGTGCAGAAATACATAGAAGTAACATAATCTTTGTTGAAAACTGTGGTTCCAGGCCTTAATTTTTTCACAAACTTCTGCCTAACATTTTTATATTTCTTATCATGTAGTAGAAGGTTGCCCCCTCCCCCCTTCCTCCCCAAATGGAAACAGTTACCGTGTCCATGAGTGGCATATTTGGTATTTTGTGTTTAACTATTTCAAACCTTTATCCAAATACAGTATAACAATGATTTTTTTTTTTTTTTCCATTTGTATCAAATACAAATCATTACACTGGTGCCAGTCTTGGGAAGCTGCCAATGAGCTGCTGCTAACTTTAACATCCTCACCCATTTTAATAGCCGTCATTAATGGAACTTAGGCATTTTCTTCCAGTTAGGAAGATGTTCGAATAGAACTGAACTAGGTAATTCCATGCATATCCTTATCAGTCAACACTTTTTGAACAAATTAGATCACTATTTAACTTTTTTTTTACCTTATTCTTTCATATTTTTGTATTCACAAGAAAAGAGCAAGGCATCTAAAATATGCCTGAAATTTATAATTTAAAATATAGATCTTTAAATAAAGAATGAAAATAACACAGACTTCTGAATTATAAATTAGAAAATCTTTTTCCTGTTTCTAACTTGGATTTTCTCTGAATAATTTCTTCCCTCCTCCCTCCCTAATCATCTTGTCCACTTCAAAAATGTTGGAAGTAGTATGTGATTTAGTAGGATATAGTGCAGGGACTGTTCCATGTTTGAAGAATACTTGGAGCTCTTCATATGATGCCTTTGCATCAGTAGAAAGTGTTAAATATTTTTAGGCTGATTGAATTTTTTAAATATGGCAAAAAAATACAGTAATCCAGTGATGGTTTTCACAGACATGTGGAAGTCAAAGGATTTTGCAGCTGTACACGTACGTGTACTGCTATTGACATCAGGTACTTCTGGGGTGGGTGATGGTCACGTATTCAGGGAAAAATAGAAATAAATGGAGCTTATACTTCTAACTTTTCTTATACACTCAGTAGATAAACTTGTACTTTGTTTTTCTTTTTTTTCTAATCTGTAATAATATCTATCCAATGGGGTAAATGAGATAGATATAGGTATATGTGTGCGCTTCTGTGTGTGTGTATATATATCTCCCACATCACAGCCAGGGAAAAATTTACTCAAGGAGACAAACTTGCTTTAAAGGAAGTGCCACAAAAGAGGAACTTTATGCATCCAAAGTTGTCTGTCTTAGTAGAATGAAGAAATTATTGATACTGTAGCATCGCACGTTGCTTAAGCACAGCTCCATTTATGTAAGGAAGGATCAGCAGTAGTAGACGCATGTAAGGGAGAGTGACTATAGTAACTGAATTATTTCTCAGTTCCTTTACCCATTACCTAGCAAATAAATTTTCATCAATATGTCAAAATCAAAATTCTTTAAGAGGAAAAACATGCAATAGATTCAACCTTTAAATGGTGGGCATTTTGGGTTTTTTTTGATTGTTTGTTTGTTTCATAGCAAACAGCATTCACAGAAAAATATTCTAAGGGGTGGTGGGGGGGAATAATTGAGAGACTGCGATGAAACTGGCATAGATCTTTCCCGAGCTAGTAAAAGATGCAGACCAAATCACTTGTCGTTGGAGTGCTAATATCTTTAGATTCACATTGAAATTCATCTGATCTGTAAGTTTGGCATCATGTCCATTGAAATCATGGACATTCATATTCCGTAGTCTGGAACTTGTGCAACCACACCTAACTTTTACGAGCGGTTTATTTTGATGTTATCGTTTCAAATGTTTGGGTAAAACAGACATGGTAAACCTGTGATTGATTATAATACTTGGCATTTAATGAGTGAATTTATCTATTCATCTGAGGGGTATCAAAGACATAACCCTTACTTTCATGTAAGGAAACTGAGGCACAGAGAGAGAAGTGACTCTCAGAAGCCCGAGTTCCCCATGATAAGTTGGTGATGGATTTAGGAATACAGAGCAGGTTGCATACACCTGCTGCATACACCTGCTGCATACACGCTGTAGCCTCATAAAGCACATGCGTTTTATGATGCCTTCACAAACTACTAAAACCTTGTTCCAACTGTTTCCTCAAAAGCTTTGTGACACTTCGCTTTTATTTAGTGGCAACACTTCATTCATCAAGTGTCTATAAAGCCTGTACCTTATGATCACCTGTATGAGGACTGGAAGACCTGTTTGTCTTTCCAGTACCCAAGTAATTTCCTGAATGTTAACTCCTGTATTTGTATGTGTAACAGCAGAATTACCTGAAATCAGCTGGAATTGCTCTTGCATGGTAATTTGTTGCACTGAGGCCACAGGGAGGAAAACTAGCATCCCATGTTTTACATCCTCTGCAGCGGCATAAAGCTGAGAGAGAAAAAACGAGGTATAATGGAAAATAGTGAAGGGTCATTTTCATTGGGCTTGTACCTAAAGAATTGTGCCAAGAAGCAGCATGTACTGCTGGAATAGAAGAAACTGTTTCTGGATGTTAACTCTGGGTAGTATACTGCCCTGGTAACTTAGACAGCAAATGCGATATCCTATCCGCCCAGGTAGGAATGTAGAGCAACAGCCTCCTAACAACTGGAAATTAATACACCAACCTCTTAAAAAGTCATTATTCACACAAAAGAGACAGAAAAAAAATTGGTTAAGGCAAAATTGTGTATCCTTCTGTGCATCTGGCTGTAACAAGTAAGGGTTAGGAATATGGTTTTATATTAACAGCCATTAAAACAACTGGTTGTTGATGGAGGTCATGTTTTTTCTTTTTCTGTAGTCTTAGCTGAACACCCATGTCCCAGGGGCTGAGAGGGTGGCTGCTGGGGTTGTGTGTGAGCCTCACAAGCTTAGAGGGGCTGGAGTGGCGATCACTGGAGTTCTCGGGCTGACTCTGGAAGAACTTGGATGGGGCGTTCATGAGCTAGTGGCTCTACTTCTCAGCAGAAATTTACTAGCAGAACATGATGGTAAAGTCTTCTAACTAGTGAAATTGCTGTAGTGTAATGAACTGTACCATAGTATCCAATAGTACAGGGCAACAAATTGCCGTAAGTAAAATTACCCATATTGAAATAAGCGAATAATGGACACAACTAAACTCTGGGTAGTGTGTATAAAGAATTGTATTAGTCAGTTATGAAAAACTGGTTTGATATCCAAGTCAGTAATATCAGTCTCCCTGAGGTTTCTTTTAATTCTCCTGTAACTGAAATGAGAACTGGCTTCAGTGTAAGGGAACCTGAAGAACATGTCCAGTAATGATGTTTTATGTACGCCTCGTACTGTGCTGGCGGACACAGACACTAACACGCTCAACACCAGGCTGAAAATTTTCAGCCAGATAAGAGGCATGCTTAGCCATCTCATGGGAGAAGGCAAATGGGGATGCAGAGGTGTTTGCAAGGGAAGCAGTTCCCCGACGTTAGCTTCTCCGCGTCTTCGCCCACAGAAGCCCACAGAGAGGACGCGCTCCAGCTCGGCAGCCCGGCTTGTCAGTCCTGCCACCCCTGGCTGGACACCAGCTCCCTCCTCCCCTGCCTGCTTCTTTCTGTGCAAGAAGGCAATGCCAGGTGCCTACGTCTGTCCTCTTTTCTTTTTTTTTTTTTTCGGTCAGAGCTGCCATCTGACCGGAGGGGTAACACGGGGAAGGCTGATCCCTTTCATGACCTATTCGGGGCTATGATTGTCTAGCCCAAAATTGAAAAGACAGTACTCCGCAGTGGGTCTCCTTGTTTTGGTGAAAATGGTTGAAACTCTGCCATCTGACTAATGGCACTATTTTGAAGCATCTGACCGGCGCTATTTTGATGCATCTTTTGTTCTCTATTTCATTATCTACAAGTAGATATATATACAGATTTGGGGACTAGCCTTTATATTCCTTCCTGAATCTTCTAAGAAGACAAAATTAAGACCAAAAATTATCCCTCCTTTACTAAACTTATTAAAAAAAACCCAATCCCAAACCTATTAGATTACATATTTTTATAGAGATTTAGATAAATTGGTACATATTGCCTTAGATATGAAAAGGTTTCTAAAGCTTTATAAACTTGATGTTTGTAAGCTATTAATGAACTGTGATTCAGTAATGCAATGGAAATATCATAACTGAAAAGGAAAAAACAACTTGCCTCGTTGGCAGAACTATCACGCGTGTAAGAAAAGCCTCCGAAGCTGGCTGCCTTTGCTGCAATTAGTGGTGTACTTTCTTCCCAGGATATCCCGTTGTTTGCCACGCTCCCTCCGCAATCATTTTTGTAGGGCTTTTGGATGCAGGAACTTTATCTGATGAAGTGTTTTGTACAGCACTTAACAAATTTACCTTCTTACCCTGAACAATGCTACTGTGCTATAAATACCTAATGAGAACACATCTCTGGTAGTATAAACCTGGAACAGTTACCCTAATTTTTTGTAGAAATTGCTCTGCATTGGCACTGGGGCAACTCAGTTGGGCCTGATAGCAGCAGATCTCTCACCCTGCCTTTTGTGGCATGAGAGAAGGACCCAGTATTTTGGGACTTACTTCTGCAAAAAGTTGAGCACCTGTAATCCTGCTAACAGCAGGAGAGGGGAGCACGCAGCTCCTGGCAGCAGCAAGCCCCACTAATTTCTGCACTGCCCAGAAATTAACTTCAAGAGTCTCAAAATTGTCATTAAAATTCAAATGTTTCCCTTCACATTTAGACACCCGCCCATGGAAAAACGCCCATCATCTAACTTCTCCCCCTCTCCCCGGGGGTGGTACTGGGAGATCAGCTCACGAGGAGGATGGGACGTTTGCAGTCCTAATGGCGACTGAAAAGACAGAGGCAAGGAAACAAGCTTACCTTGCTGTCCTAAAGTTAAGCAGTAATCCACATGGCTCCGACGCTGAAATATGTAATAACATGGTTGTAGGATTTCATTGCTAAAGATTTTTAATTGGTTCTGCTTCTGTCTTGGCTATATAAATAACTATTTTATTGCTATTGCTGTATAATATGACCAAAATATGATGGAAAAAATGCAATTTCTCTTTTTTTTTATTAGAAATTGAAGATCGGATCCCCAGCTAGTATAAATTGGTAGGACTCCACTGATTTCACGAGAGCTATGTTAGCTTTCATGGGCTGCATATCTGGTTTCTGGTTTGTGGCTCTGACCAGCTAATTACTGAGTAGCACTTCACCATACCATGACACTAATACATAGTAATGGAATTCAGGGTTCTGGCTGGGGTTAAGCAGTTAAATATAAGTAAATGCATTGTTCTGTGGAGTAAGATATTTTTACTTTTCTCATCATTTTCCATCACAAACAGTCGGTTTAAAACCGGTGTCCTTTCCCTCCCTACCTCTTGGCCACCTGCTAGAGGCCTGCAGGTATAAGGGGAAGGATGTGTTCAGTATCAGCACATTTCACTTAGGGCTCTAGAAACGAGCATCTTTAATGCACACCAAATGAGCTAAATTACAGGGGAGTGTTTCCAGCAGGCATTCCAGGGCTGTGAACGCAGCCTGGGAACCTGTGGTCCAACAGGCTTTGTCACCCTGACTGATACTAAGAAAGTCCTCCCTACACGCTTCCATACATCATTTTCTACCTATATCTATCACATCTTTGCAAGTACAGCTTTTTGTGTGTGCCTGGGGATGTACTTAGGCATTCTGAAAAGTCAGAAGACTCACTGAACTTTTAAAGCTGGATAATGTCAATGTGCTTCAAGCAGGGAAGTTGAGGTAGTTGAGATCCTTCAGTCCAAAATTGTTTAAGATCCGATATTGACCTATTCGTCTTTTGACTTAACACGCCAGGTGAAGTTCTGCAACCTCGGGGAAGACTGAATTCATACAAACAGTGTTGGGGTTCCATAATGGAGTGTCACAGGTGCTTTCTTCTCAACTGTAATGGTATCAGTTCCTTTGTCTTTTAGATAAAACATAGCAGTTAAAGAGAATTCAAGTTCAGGGATGAAGGGTTTCATGTTTCCTCTTCTTCCAGTCTATAAGCTATTCTATGCGTAGGCTTCTTCCGCTCTTCCTTTTGAAGCTCCACCATCAGCATTTAAGGTTATTCAGGCCAGAGAAAAGAAGCAGCAGGGAGCATGACTGTAGCGTCCTGTGAGAACATTGAATTATGTGGGGTAATCCTGGATCTCTGGCTTCCAAGACTCCTTTAGCACTTACACATTAAGAATAAAATACATTAATGGGCTTTTGAGAATTCCTGAGATATGACCTGAATCATAGGGAGAGCCTATCTGCCATTAAACATAATACCTTCTTGGCAGCCATTCCTCCTTTGCAACCTTTGGCTTTGAGATCCGTTTTGGAAAGGCAAGAGGCATTTTGGAAATCTTGTAGACAGTACCTCTATACCAAGGAATCAATCCCATCACATACCGTTCTGTACCTGTAGTTTCCCCGGTATGTCATATGTACTTTGCACATACAGCACAGTTGCTTAAGTGCAGACCGTTAATCACTGGTTATTTTAATATTTGTGTAGTGTGTGAAAGGGGAAAGGGCTTAAATTCTGTTTGTAGTTTAAATAACTGTCTTGGCAGTTACACAATCCATAGTGTTTATATTTTCATGGAATGCACTGTTTGAGACTGATGTTAAAGTGAGAGCAGCAGATATCAGATATGGCCAAGCAGGTTCTAGAGTTGGTCCAGACCGGGTCAGCCCTGCACCGCAGCTGGCTGTTGAGGGCATCTCGAAACGTGCAGCTTAGCACTGTACACTTTGTCTGCTACGGATATGCAATATTATTACTTGCTGATGGCAGTTTGGCAACTTTTGTCTATATCAAACAAGCCAAATTCCGATCCCTTTACTACTTCTTAGAGTTCAAATTCCTCTGACACCAGGCTCAATTCTTGTTAGAAGCCAGACTGCAGAAGATAAGTGAGCTTGCTTATTCTGAGCAGACTTGGATCTCGTATCAGGTGAGGGCCTCACCCCAAATCCCGATCTCTGATAAATTAACTTTTTAACATTTGCATTACCGCTAGCGCACAAGCCAAATGTCTACGCAGGTATTTATGTTCCAACAGCCAAATGCAGGCTCATTCTTTTCTTCTGATTTATAAGTATGTTATGTTTTACAGACATGAGTAACCCATGTGGGATATCTTTCCCACAGAGTAAAACCAATGTAAATGCACATGACTCAGGGATTTGTTTCAATGCTCATGTATAAACTCTCATTAGAAATGATTATGCTTGAAGATCAAAAGAAAAGTACACTCGCTTGTATTAATGTTTAATGCATAATTCACATTGTTAGAACAAAAAACAAAACAGTCGGTGGTTGTTATGACAAATATTAAACATTGGCACTACTAACCAATTCCCATAGAGGATCCTTTATTTCATTGCATTGGCTGTGTGCTGAGATTTCCTCTTGCGCGTGTTGTGGCATCATCTCAGAGATTTAAAGACACCTTTCTCACTGGATGAGTAATCCCCCCGTAAAGACACGAGTCCGGCAGAGCTGGGATACACCACCACTGCGGGTGGCTCCAACGCTCAGAGACCCCCTCAGTGGAAGCAGAGTGTAAAATAATCTAATCCAATTGTTTATACAAGTGGGATTTCAGATCAGGCATGCTCCTATACAGTCCAAAACTCCCATTGCCTTCAATCTTAGTCTAGTTTGAGCCTTAATATCAAGACTAGACCCATGGGCAAAGTCACCCAGCACGACAGAATACAAGAGCTTGATTTCCTGTTTTATGCTTATCCATGTTTTACCTTCTTTAGTCAATGCTTACTTTCTTACCAGAAAGCTTCTTACTTAAATAAGCAGGTTTGGGGCGAGGGAGGCGTAGGTGAAATCCATTCCCTATACCCTCAACCAAGACCAGCACAGGAGGGCAAAGCCATGCTCCTAATCACAAATCGAGTTTAGGAACGAGAATCCTATGTGTGGCATCATTGCCCATTACATGCAGTAGCGGGGCTGCTTCATCTGCGTAAGGGAAGACCCCTCGGTACCCTCTGCCTTCCCATGTTATAGCCTTTCACGCAAAGTAGGAGTTGTTTTTTTTTTTAATCTTCCTAGCTTTTATTGGCTTTTTCCATGTCAATGTTTAAAGGGGCAGCAATTTGTATCATCTAGCTTTTATATTTATGCTTCTTTCAAAAAACTGGCTGTTTTACTAGCTGAGCTTGTATAATTTCTTTCTTGTCTAGGTTTTATTTTTGGTTTTGTTCCACCCCCCCAAAAAAAAAAACTCCCAAAAAACAACAACCAACTTTAAAGTTTAGGAGTCTTAATTCATGTCAGAGTCAGCTCTCTTCCCAAGGAGGTCTATGGCACAGAATCAGACCAAACGACATTTGACAAACTTTCTGCTTGGCGCAAAGTCTCAAAAAAAATTGTATGTTCTCATTATCATTTGGTAACTTTCCTGTATGCCTGTACTGGTAGTAGTGATACAATACCCCTGATTCAGAGCAAAGCAGCTGCCCGAGTTTCAGGTAGGTTCTTCCTGATTCAGATCTCTGTAAGCAAACTATAAATTAACTCTCTATTCTTCAGGTGCCTTCTGAAGGCCCTGTTGTTCTGCGAACCCTTCTAAGCAAGTCTGAGAGGTTCCTCATTCAGGAACTAATATTGTTGAATTAGAATGGGTGCTGTTGCTTTGAATGATATGCAGTCAAAGTACAAATGGATCATGGGTGTTTAAGAGGACAGAGCAGACAGAGCTTTGGTTTTTGTTTTCCTTTTGTTTATAACAACCTGCTCAAAATATTTACGATTGAGAAGCTGATATTTTCTCCAGTTAAGAACCTATTGTCCGCTTTAAGGCAGTGGAGTATATACTGGTTAAATTGTTTATTTTTAGTGGAGTGCACATGGCATTGCTATCCTGGAATTGATCATAAATATATAGCTGTTGTGGGGGTTCTGTTGAGGAAAAAAAATACCTGCAATGAATTAAATATGCTTCACAAGGAAAGAAGTAGGTCAAACGTTGGGCTAAATTAACCTCATGTTATACAGAAAGACTAAACTCTGTTGTTTTCACCTGTGGGACTTTGGACTTGTCTACACACCAAATTATCCCCAAACACTTATTAGGTACACTGCGGTAATTATTTTCAACTAAAACCATGTGTAGACAAATCTTATGCCAGCGTAAGAATTCACTTTCTTGAATTATCTTAATCTACTTTGAAAGTGGATTAAGTGAAACCAGGAAACAACTCGGTCATTCCAGAATGAATAAGCTATCTGAACACAGTTCTGCTTTATATTCACATCCGACCTTATTCCAGCATAATTTTCCTGGGCTGAGAGGCTCTTAGGATATATCTACATAGCAAATGAATGTGTGATCATAGACATACCAACCTTTCCTTTACTCTCACTGGCATGAATAACAGCAGTAATGAAAGATGGTAGCAGAGACTTCGGTACAGCCTATTAACTGGAGCATATACGCAGCTGGTTGTGAACAGCCTCTGCTGAAATCCACCTTGTCACACCCTCACTTCAGATACAACTCACGTCCCTTAGACTAATACCAGGGTTGGGAATGCCTCTGCATCTCCAGTGTGTACGCACACCAAAAATTGCATACGCGATAGGACTGCGCAGCTGAGCTAAATGGAAAACAGGTGAATTTAACTTCAGAGGTTAATCACACAGGAGAAGCAGCATGGCTCACACATTTTTAATATACACGCCTTTGACAACCAAATAAAGTGTCAGCTGTTCGACTGTGGAGGCCAAATTAAATATGCTGCAGACAAGCACAGCCCAGTTGATTTCACTAGGGCTGAATTTGGCTCCATAGGTGAGATCTTGCTTATTTGACTAATACTTATTTTGTTACCTATCTGCTTATTTATTTTAATGAAATTTATGCACTTTAATGTTCCTTTAAGTGCATTCCAAAAATAGCAATTTGATTAACTAATTCACTTTTTAAAAGTGTAACAATCACAACTAAAAATCTCCCTGTTAGCTGAGGTATGGAATAATTGCAAGTAGCATCTTGGGTAGCTACGCCGTACCCTTCGCCCTTTCAAACAAGTTCCCCACATCAATCAGAAGAGCCTCACTTGAAAATGAATGGCGAAATATAGACAACAATCAAGCTGTACACACTGCTTTTCAAGTCTACCAAAAAAATGTATCAGTAATGTACTCTGTACTCTGCTGAGACAGTACAGTCAAGACTGGTAAGAATTTAGCCTAAAAGCAGTTCAAAACAATTCCAAAACAGAAACATGAAACAAACTTGTCTTTCTAGCCAGGCCAGAAAGCATCTTGCATAGCTTAGGTTAGGAAGGGGGGGGGGGGGGAAAGGCGTGCTTTCAATTTCTGGCTCCTGAAAATGATGCTTGGACTGTGCTATATTCTGAGAAGGGCTTCTTTTTTTCCCCCAACTCTTCTTCCAGTTGCAACAGACAATCTTGCCAGTTAAAATGAGGTGCTGTTGAGAGCACAGAGTCCAGCAACAGAAAAGGTGTGCACTAACTTCTCCCTGACTCTGTCTCCTTATAAAAGCCGGAATAGCAAAACCCGATTAGTAACACTATTAAGCAATTTTGCCCTTTATTGTATTTAAACGAGGAAAATGAAAGCGTTAATGCTAATATTAAGGCTGAACAGAGGCAGTTGCAAAAAATAATCTAGTTTCAGCCCTGCTACACGCGTCCCTTCGTGAACTCCCCCGCGCTAGCTGCATGTGTATCGGCAGTGCTGTAACTTGTTATTAAAATAGGCGGTGCAAAACGCAGAAGAGGTAAACTTGACTTTGGGCACCGCTGGGACGCTCTGCGGTCGCCGCGCAGGTGTTGTGGTGTTTCAGCAGTTTGGGATATTAACAGTGTGCAGGTAACAACCGATCTTTGGCTACGGAGGCGCTTCAGTCCCAGCCGGTTTCTTTTCAAAGCGAGGCCTAGTTCTGGAAATACTTGCGCACGCGAGCTCAATCCGACACGCAAAAGGTGCCCCTGAATTTAGCGCGACCGCGCGCGAAGACTGACAGGATTTGCCTTTTAAAAGCGCAAAAAACCCACGGAAAGAAAAGGCAGGGGGCTCGCCAGCCCCTTCCACGGCTGGTCACGCCACTCGCAGCGTGCGCGGGGGTCACACCGGCCCGGGCGCTGGCTGCAGGCCCGAGCCCGCTCTCTCGTTTTTAACGTAAACCGCCCTGCTCTCACAAGGAGGCGCCGGGCAACCCGAGCAGGGAGCGACGGACGGTTCAGGCGCCCGTCGCGGAACCCTGCCGGGGTCGGCGGGAGCCCCTCGCCCTGCGGAGCCCCGACGCCATTGTGCTGCCGCCCGCCCGCCGCCCTGCCTCCCGCCGGCCCCGCAGCCCTCGCACGGCCACCCCCCCCCCCTCCGTCACCAGGCCGGGCGTCAGGGCCCCCCCCTTCCACACCCCCACTCCCCCCCCAGCCTTCCCCTGCAGAGGCTTGCAGGAGATTTGGGGGGGGGGGAAGCGGCGCCGGGCCTGCACGGCAGCAGCGGTGCGGCGGCTGCACGGCCAGCAGCGTTGCTCCTCGCCTACCTTCCTCCTGCATTTCGGGTGCCTTTTTTTTTTTTTTTTTGGTGCGTGCGCTCCCCCCCGCCCCCCCCCCCCCCCCCCCGGCAAATGGCCTGCTGGCGGCGTGTGCGTGGCTGTGTATGTCCCCGCGTCCCCCGGGCGAGGTGTCCCGTCCGCCGCCGGAGGACCCGGCCGCCCGCATCCGAGCTGCCGCGGGGGTGGCACCCCCTCCCCGCCCCCCGTTTTCGGTAGTTGGCTTTTGGGTGGGTTTCTTTTCCTTTTCCTTTTTTTTTTTTTGGGGGGGGGGGGGTGGTTTGTTTTTTTTTTCCAGGTGGGACTTGGCGGTGACCGGCGAGGCTCGCCTGGCACTGAATGTCACCCTGAAGGTAAAATGAAAGACAAAAAGATGAACGCATGCCTGCTCCCCTCGGCCGCGCCGCCCCGCGCCGCCGCTCCCCCGCGCCCGCCGGCGAGCGGCCGCCACCATCGCGGGGCGGCAGCCCCCGCCGCGCCCCGGATTTCCTGTCCCGGCTTTTTATTATTATTTCGCTTCGGGGGAAAAAAAAAAAAAAAAAAAAAAAAAAAAAAAAAAGGCAAAAAAAAAAAAAAAAAAGCGCCGCCGCATGCAAAAAGAAACGTGCACGTACCCGGTAACGAGCCCAGGAAAAACCCGGCCGCTTCCCCCTTCTCCTGCCAAGTTATCATTGAGAAAACAGACAGGCGGCGTGACGTCCCGGGTCAGGCCGAGTGCGGACCGGCGCTACCAAGGCGGCAGGGAGGCCCGGGGACGCCGCCGGGGCCGGGGCCGCGGGGCCCGGGGCCGCCGCCGCCCGCCCGCCGCCGCCGCCCGCCCGCCGGGCCGCGCCCGCCGCCGCCGCCGCCCCCCGCGCCCCCCGCCCCGCCGCCGCGGCGCCGCGCGGCCTGCCGCCCGCCGGCGGCTCCCCCCTCGCCGGCGGAGGTCGCGGGAGCCCAGTTAAAGGAGGCGTGTGTAAAGATTTTTGCAATGTCCCTGCATGGTGTTGTAGACTTTCCTAGCAAAGAAACCGGCTTCGGCTTCTTTAAAATCCCCGACGACTCACCTGATTAACCTGCCTGCGGTTCTGAGCTGACCAGGTAAAGCGAGCCCCCCCCTCCCCTCCCCGCACCTCTGCGAGCTGACATTGCATCGGGGGCAGGTTTTTGCTTGGAGACGAGCCGCTGCCAGAAGCGCTCCCCCCCCCCCCCCCCCCCCCCCCCCATTCCACCTTCAGACCTCGCCAATTGCACTTGCTCAGAGTCATTGCCCCCCCCCCCCCCCCCCGGAAAAAAATCAGCTTCGTAAAAAGCCGCACAACAGCACCGGCCACCCGGGGTTCAGTGGTTCTTGGCTCTCGGACAATTATTTGAAATTATTGGCTCGGGGGGCTGGGGGGTGGTGGTGGGGGAGAATGATTTTTTTATTTTTTTTTTTTTTTTTCCCCTTTCTGCTGACAGATCCTACCCCAGCAGGTTTTGTCCTCCCCCCCCCCCCCCTCCTCGCCCGGGGTCAGGAGTGCCGGGGAAGTGACGAGGCTTTAGCCAGCAAAGAGTTTGGGGCCGGGGTCCCGGGGTGGCTCTGCCGGTTACGAGCGGGGAAGGGGCGCCGGACTCTCCGTAGCCGGTGCCGGGCCGCGTGTGAGGGTCGCGGCGGCTGCCCGGGTCGCCCCGCCTCCCTCGGGGTGCCCTTTCGGCAGCCCCGAAGTGTCCCGGCTGCGGCGCGGCCCGGGCAGCGGCGGGGCCCGCCCGCCCCGGCGGGGAGAGGCCGGCGGAGGTGGCGGGGTGTGTGTGTGTGTGTGTGTGGGGGGGGGTGGTCGTCCTCGTCCCCATCCCTCCCCCGCCGCCTTTTCCTTCCTGAAAGACTTCTGCGAGCGGTTCGTGGGAGCCGAGCAGGCCTGGTGGGAGCCCTGCACGCCGGGCGGGGGGCATCGCCGCCGCCGGTGGGGGTTTCTTTACTGGTGTCCCCCGCTGGCCGGAGCGGCGGCGTGGCCGTGCCACGCGGGACCCGCGCTGCGCTCTGCTCCGCTCGTGCCGTGGCGGCGGGACCCGCGGCCGGGCGAGCGGGCGCGGGGGGGGGGACGCAGGCACACCCCCACCCCCACCCCCCCCCCCCCAACACCCACCCTCCCACACACAAAGGCGGCGGGGCCCTGCTCGCACCCGAAATCGGGAGGGACGAGGGAAAAGTGTGGAGGAAAGTCAACGTCCTGCTTGCTCCTCCCGATAGCTCACCCTCCCAGCTCCGGGCTTGGGGGGGGGTCAGAGGAGCGCTTGCATCTGGGGGGGCTGCATGTGACCCGGCTGCGAGAAGATTTGTTTTCCTTTTTTTTTTTTTTTTTTAATTCTTTTGCTTTCCCCTCAGCATTAATGCTATGAAGGAGCGAATGGTCTGGAGGTATATTTTGAAGTGCTGCAGGGGAAGCGCTCCGAGTACTTGGTCTAGTTAATATGTTTCTCGTGATACCAAAGAAGAGAGGACTGCATTTAGGAGATGACTAAATAATGGGGGAGGCAAGTAAAAATGAGTAGAATACAAAGGAGGGAAAACCGAAGGTGAACGGTAGTGTGGGAAGGCAGGCACTGGGCAGCCTGGGTTTCTCTCCTGTAATCCCCCCCCCCCCCCCCCCGAGTCCTCTCTTTTCATAGCGTTAAGGAGACTCTTAACGGCAACCGCAACCCTACAGAAAAACAGATGACCCTCCCCACTTCAACCTGTCATCGTTTGTGGCCAGGAGGGAAATCTGAATGCCCTTTGTATAAAACCACCAAAGTTTTGAGCATTTCTTAGCCACCCCATCTCAAATACAAAGCGTAAAACTTGCCTGATACATTTTGGTGGCACTTCCCTGGTTTGTTTCGGAGGACAAAATGTTCTGGTGTAGCGTACCAACCCTCGCTTTCAGAGCGGGAGTAGTTTACAATATAACCTACGTTAGATTATATGCGGCGCGTGCGTTGCATTTCCACTGAAAAGAGCCAAAGACTTAGAATGACGAAGCGACTCGTGTGGTTATGATCTTCCTTGTCTTGAGAGCATCAAGGTAGCCGTGGTTCTGCGTGCTGGGTGGGGGGGAGGCGTGTGTCTGTGGTGCGAGGGGTTTCATGCCTGTACGGGAATCTGGCGGGTCTCCTTTTAGAGGACTTTACAGCTTAAAATGTGCCAGGGGCAGGAGAAGGTAAACACGACATTCAGCGTGCTCATTATCAAAATAGGGAAAACAAATCGATTGCATTAACTGTGTGTGCAGTATCACAGTTATTCCACAGTATTTTGTCAGAAATTAAAAGGTTACCACTAGAGTACTATATCCCTATCTCCAGCCTGGCACCACTTATTACTGCAACAGTATTTCAATATTAAGTGATCTTAGAGATATTTCATCTTTCATTTTGAATCCTGAATTTGAATCAGCATTAGGATGTCAGGGCTGCGAGATAAGGTATAACAAACTAAGTAGACAGCTGAAGGGCTCCTGGTGAAGGTGTTGCTGAGAAGGATATCTTGGGCCGTTCGCAGTAACCTTGTTTACAGGGACGTTTCAATTGCAACCTGAATTTCAGCGAGAGGCTGCCTGGACTAATGCCTGCGTGCCTGAAACCCATCACGAGTATCTTTTGCACTCTAAACCTTCTCTCTGTGCCTTCCTTGCATACTCACAAAAACTTTTCTGGAAGGTTAGGATGATTTTCTGATATGAAAATTAAGATGTTTCCCTAAGAGGAATGCTGCTCTTTGAACTCGTGTACATTAGCAACAAAGTATTCATGAGGTTTGATTTTTTTTTATTTTTTTTTTTTTTTTTGGTTCTCTGATGTGCCTGGATCAGTAGTTACACCAGTCTTTTTAACTTCACGTAGATGGCTTTGATTTATTATATTTAAGTCTCGGCAGTTTCGAATGTATTTTGCAGCGCATGAGGTCGGTTCAAGTCAGAATGTGAAAAGATGCATATTGTAACAAGGAACAGTTTTGTAGTGATCTGCTAATTTTTTGTTTTCTTTTCCTGAAGCTGTTCCAGGAAAATCACGTGCATTTAGAGAGTGGGTGCTAAATGCCAGCAGCCACATTGATGAAGAAAAATGCCGTTGAAATACTTTGGAATAATAAATAGGATACGTAATGGTCAACCACAAGATAAAAATTTTACACAGTGTTTTTATGACTCTAAATTGGCTGCATTGTAAACCAAGCTTACTACTCTATTAAGTCATCAGAGTTTTCAATTATTTAAGATTTCTAGTCAAGCTATCTAATATAGTCTTCACCATCCATATCAGAAAATTATACATAAGGTTGTAATTCCTTCTTGTTGCTATGTGAGGGCTTTGTTGTAGACAGGGGGTTTAAGTTTGACTTATCAGGACAAATATTACAAAGCATGCACACAGAAAAATGATACGGAAATAGCCCCAGTCCTATGAAATGGGGATAGTTACAGCACTGAAATGTACCTAATACAATTTGAGATCCACTCACTAAGAAACCTTGACAGTATCTGCCTCGCAGGTACCGTGCATTTGGAAATACTATATCTCCATTTAAATGCAGATCTTCAGTTTTCTCCAGGGGGCAGTTGGCGAATCTTTCGATTGAACCACCGGTACTAGAAAAACTAACTGAAGATTTACCCATGAACAAGAGACCCTTTCAAGTCTGCCTTTTTGAAATAATGATTATAAAATTTCCTAATATCACAAGTTTATATTGATTTCGAATGCCTTTTTCAAAAGTCACAGGAAAGGAATAGTGTCTTTTACTCAAGGTAGGCCAACATTTGCACGCTTGTTTAGCAATCTGACGAGAGATAACTGTTACAAATAAGTTCTTTGTTTTTGCGTGGGTATTGTGTTTGCATGTGAGTTTTGTCAAATGGACAGAGCAGTCTTGCTTTGATTTTGACCTAGATTCCTCCTGATTATTCCTATACAGCTAGTACCTGCTTATTTCCCGCTGTGAAAATAGGAGAACAACTGTTGATGCTATCTAGCTGGGGCTGCATGGGCAATAGGCACACACGTCCAGTAATCTCCCCTCCTCCTCCAAGGCTTCAGTAGTAACGGATAAAATGGCGCTGCAGTCCAAAGAGGGTGCAAGCCGGTATCTCCCCTCCTGCGAATTTTCCTTCTTTGAGGGTTTGATTCAAAGGAAGACAGGGGAAAAAAAAAAAAAGGGGGGGTGGTGGTGGTGGAATGAGTGAATTTATTTCTGTTTCCGGATTTGGCACACAAATTTTGCATACTTGCAGGGATGCACAGGGCTATGTTCCATATTTGCTTGAAGCTCGGTGCCAGCAGGCGTCAGTCCTCCTTAGAGGGGCTTGTCCCATCCAGTCCAGTTTCCTATATTGTTTGCCAGCTGTCTAGTTTGCTGTGTAACCCGAGGCAGTAAAAGCCCAGGACGCAGGGAACGGGAGCTCCCTGCTTGGGGTGCAGGCAGAACAAACTACGGGGTGCGGAGGAGACCCAAGATCCTGACCTTTCCCACGCCAGGTGCCATGCCGCTGCATGCGTTCCCAGCTGCTCCGGTGTCCCCAGCATGGGCAAGGGTGCTGCCCGCGGGTGCTGCCCTTGTCCCCGTGCCAGAGCCATGAGGTTGTGGAGATCTATCATCCATATTATGCTCACCTGTTAATGGCATATAACCCATCGGCCTCAATACCCTGGAGAAAACATGCACTTCAGCCTCTGCACGGAGTTCAGGCAGATCTGCAAAGTCCAATCTTACATGCACCAGCATTAATGGCAGAGCTCCCATTCAGCTTAATTGATATTCCCATAAACATCTGCAGGTTTCTGTTTGTAGTGGAAGCTACAGCTGGGTGGACTTCTTAAATGAATGTTTTGCATATTGAGGTTGAAAGGAGAGTCGAGCCCGATACATTAACTTATCATCTGTGTCATCCTCTTGACATCAGTTGGATTACTACAAGCATATATGACAAGGAGATTAGGTGCAAGATCTTCACACACACACGTGCTTTTGTTAGCATGTTGATCGGTGGAGATGTTACTTCTCTGAAAACCTTGTTCTAAGTCAAGTCTAGGCAAGCACAAACCTGTGCGTGCATATACAAGTTGAGCAGGGCCTATCCTTTATAATACAATTTTTTTCCTCTAATATCTGAGCAAGATCTCTTATTATAACTCACCCATTAGGGGAAAGAAAATGGAACTTTTCTCAAACAGCTTTACTGTTGGGGAATCTAGTGGCAGTTGCTTTGAAGCATGTGTAATTGATTATCATACATTTATTTTAAAAAGGAGACATAACAAGGAATCTAACATGATGTTTTGGAATATATCTTCTCCCCACAATGTTCTTGAGGGAAATGTAAGGTTGCAGGCATCATTTCATGCCCTGTATGTTTTTGAACATAAATCAAAGAAATTGTTGGAGAGTTATAGATGTTCATAGCAACTGTAGCTATAATAAACACATGCAGTATATATTTTCCAAGCTATTTTGTATGGGTGAAAAGCTGAAGCTGGCGTTTTGTACGAACAATTCAACTTCATCACTGAAAATTTATTTCCTAGTTAGGGTGGATTACCAGCGTAGCATGAAGTCGTACACCTTCGTTTAAGTTCATCTGGTTATGAAGCCTCGGTTAAAATTGGGAAAGAATTTAAATTGGATCTAGGCACCTTGAATGAATTATTCCAAATGTCAAATTTATTGTGACGCCTCCATGGCGATATTTACATCTATATTATCACCTATATTGGTTTCAAAGTATGCTGGATACTTTGGAGAGCAAACAAAAGACAAGAACGATATGAAAAAAACAAACAGTTTTTAATTGTACACATAGCGCAAAGTGTGAGCATAGTAAATACAACAGGAAAGAGAATCTTGAACGATCAGGTAGTGCGATGCTGCTAATGGGAACAACAGCTAGCTTAGGCATACAAATTTCTTGATGATTCTGTTAGTTTTGGTTTAAAGCCTTAATAGGTGAAAAGGGAGAAGTGACTTTTACGGAGGAATTTCAATGAGGAAAGTGTAGTCACTCGGTGTGTGAGGATGAGGAACGTGTTCCATGCATTGACGAGGATCCAAATGCATTAAAATGCTAAGAAGGAAATCCAGTAGTCACAGTGAGCACATATATGGATAGACTGGTGGTCGGACATACTCACGATCTGTGCAGAGATCAGACAGGTCTAGATGAACAGAGTTTCAGACTTAATACTTAAGCAAAATCTAAGTGTCTGAATAAAACAGGTGGGATGTGTTTCTTGGAGTCTGGCCTTCCAGGCACTTTCAGGTGTAGCCCTCATTACTCTGTGTACTCCTATTGGGTTCAGAGCTTGATAACTAAACCAAATACTGCTTATTGAAAATTCTGAGACTAGCTAAAAGGTGTGACTTTTAAAAGTGTCACGGTGCTCCTGCTGGGCTTCTGTTTTATTGCGGTTACTTTCAATCATCCCTCTTTTATTACAAGAACCAGAAATCTCTTTTTAAAAGAGAAAGCCGGTCTCTTATTACTTGGCTCCTGGAAGCAGAGTTTTAAAATATACAACAAATATCCTGAGATTGATGCTAAAACCGAGAATTTGCTCTGTTTTACTTGTTTGTAGCATTAGCCTTAAATGACTTCCTCTTGATGATGTCTTTGAATTTTAAGGCCTGCACGAATGAAACAAGACGCTTTCTAAATTGTTACAGCTGATGGATGTCAGGAAGGCAGGGCATGGCCCATCTTGGGCACCAGTACTAGTTTAGACCTCAGAAGAGCAGGCGGGGGGGTTGGTTTCCAAGGGCCGCCCTTTGCACTGGGGACGGGTGGCGGAGCGAAGGAGACATACAGCCTCTGACATCGTGTAAGCTCGGGGTCGGCTTCCCCTTCTTCATTTCTCACCCAGCTCTTGCTCCCCATCCTCTCCGAACATATTCTGCCATCTCTCCTTAGTAGCTGGGCTACTCTTCCCTGTCCTCTGAAGGTTGGAAAATGGGCTTTGAATTGTTACTATGCTCCCTGCTGGATACAATGCTGTGTAAACAAAATTCAGTGAGAAAATTAGAAAAAAGAGAAAAGGAAAGACAGGGTGTCGCAGGTTGAGGTATAGCTGGGAGACTGGGAGGAGAAAGATTTGGCAATTCCTGTGTGTCCCGTGATTGGGATCCGTGTATATTTTTACAAGAGAGGGGAGCTGAAGGAGCTGTGTCCCTGGATCCGTATTGACCCTGCTGTGACGGATGGGACACAATTAGAGAGGAGGCATAAGGAGAAGTGGAGTCCAACCCGGAGTGGATGTCCTCCAGCCTTGACAAGTGCCCGTTGGGCTGTGTGGGATAGGACTGCGGAATACGGTCGGATTACTGCTCTCGTGCTGCATTCGGAAGTCTCAGCCTTTCTGCGCAGACACTTGGGTGTTTAAAGCCTCTTAAGGAGGGAACTTCATTCACTGACATTCCTGCTTCCACCGGGATTTTTTTTTTATTTTTTTTTTACTTGTCTTAAATTAACGTCTTGAGTTCCACCTGACAAAAAAGAGCTTGTTTTAGTCTGTGCTGAATTTCTCACAGAAAAAAACCTCTCCTGCCGTATTACAGTCTAAAGAGACCAGGCGGACAAGGGTTGAGAGCGAGGTATGCAGAGTCTGGGCAGCAGGCTGGGCACCGGAGCACAGAGAGCAGGCGGTCCAAGGTCATGGCACTTCTTACGGCACAGCTGGGAGCTGGATGCACAACCTCAGGTTTTAGTCCTTTACCTTTCTCCGACATGCAATCCCTGTCTCGCAGCTTGGGCAACAGAGGCACGGAAACTGTGCTTTTGCAACATGCGTTACGTGTGACGGTGCCAGTTTAGGCATGGAAAGGTGAGGTGATGGGTCGGAGGTGACGCAGCCGGTCAGTGGCAGAGCCTAAATGGAGCCCGGCCTCATCGCCAGGATTCCGATTCCCGGCCTTGCACTGTCTCTCCCGGGAGAAGTGCAAGATTAATCCTGCTGGTGCCACCACACGCTTTCATTTCTCTGGTGTGACACGGTCCAGGGGTGGACAGGATCCTTCTCCCAAAGGAGAGAAGCAAATTTGGGTGGAAGCGCATGTTGAATCAGTATGGTCAGCCAGCTATAAATGGTGCCTACCTTTTATAACAATTATTTTTAATGTTTTACTAATCAGATTTTGCTTGTTCTTACCTTTTGTAATCAAAGGGAAGTGAAGACACGAGCTATGAGTATCTCTGAAAATTGGGCCACAAAGCCTTGTACTTGTACTTGTGCTTGTGAGTGAGCGTGCGCGCACGTGTGCAACGTGCGTACGCACGCTCGGATGTTGTGTATGCGCAGGATCTCAATTATTTTGCTGTTTGAATCATAGAGCATGCTGTCTTGATGTACTGTCAGTTTTGGTTTCTGCCCTTTGGAATAAAGTTCAAAATATTAAAGAAATAACACGCAATATACTAGTAGCTAGAATAGTCATAGCGCCCGAGGGGAAAAGAGGGTGGTGAATAATCTGTCTTGCAAATGCCTGGAAAAATCCCCTTAACTCCTCCTAACCAAACTCTGCAATGGTGTACTTTTAAAAGGGACTCGTCTAAATTTTGGTTCTGAGGTTTGCTGGTTGTCCTGGAGGGAGAAGTAGGTCCCATTTGGAAAGCAGCATGCAAGCTCTACGGTTATGCTCTGATTGTGTGCTGGGGGAGTGTCTGGTCCCAGTTACTCTTTGGAGAATCACCCTGGGCTAAATGGTGTAACAGCTAAATCTGAATTAATTATTGATAATTCTTTAACATCAAATGTGAGGATGTGTATTGCTTCCTGGTTGAAGAGTTGAAGTAGCGCTAGCAGATGTATTATTTTTAAACGTTGCTTTTCTGATCTTACTAGTTTACTTGGACAGCAGTAAGAACCGCAGAAGCTGATGCAGGTTCTGCCCATCTCTGGTTGGTTCTGGAGGGCCGAGGCAGGAGCTAAGGGGGCACTAACAGATATTTGGAGTCACGCTGGGACTTTGGTCAGAATACCAAACTTGGCCAAATTTGGGGTGTTGTACTCCATGATTTTTGTCCAATGGGAACCATGCTCAAAGGCTCTAGAGAAGATATTAGATGAAAGAACCAGCCCCCTCCCACTCTCAGGCTCAAAATCTTTTGACTTGTGCTCTGTATCAGAAAAAAAAGCACTGAGAAGTGTGTGACTGATGCAAGGCAGGCTCTGGATGAATTTAGGATAAACAGGATGCCTATTGCACTTAATTTAGCAATTCCGAGGCAGAAAATGCTTCTGAGCGCAGCTAACAGCTTCTCATCTGCAAATGCCACAATCAAGACAAAGCAAAATATATTGTGGCAAATTCTGCAGTTCACAGTCGTGACACAGTCAAAACCTCCTATTACAGTGAGGGAGACTTTTACCTGTATCACGACTGCCTAGGACCCAGGATTTCCGAGCGGCATTAATAAAAATAATCCCATAAATATGCAGTTTCCAAAGTCCTGCAGGACATGCAGCAAACGCCGGTGATTCGAACTGGGTGAAGTTGTCAAAGGTTGCTTTGCTCTCCAGAGCCTGGCAGTAGCTCCACTGAAATGTGATGCCATTGGTTTTCAGCAAAGGTTTCTTTCTGCAGGGCTGCAAACAGAGATCAGCTGCTACTGTGTATACACAACTAGGGAGCAAATCAAGCAGCACATTTAAGCAGCCTTTTTAACCCTGAGACTTTCCAAGATTTCTTCTTCACGCAGGAAGTTTCCTTTATATTGTCAGCTGTAGCACTTTGCTCATGTAATGAGATCAGAGCTAGGATCACTGCTGCACAGTAGAAAGACTTCCTTAAGACATTTGTCCTTGAAACTGCACCAAACTCTTGGAAGAACCCAGAACCTGTAAGTATGTATGATATAGGCAACAATAGCACGGTGCAAAGCTGCAGTCAACCATTATACAATATCCGATTAGCAGGGCAGGAGGGATTTTTTTCTTTTTTTTTCGGATGTTATGTTACATTCATTTTCAATTTGTTCTAAGGAAACAAATCAATTCGGGCTTCTGATACAGTGACTTTGCAGTAGATGAGCTAGTAGTAATATGTTTGATTTAACTATTTGTTGCTCTCATGTAGCTTGTGGGACAATTATTGTAGCCATCAAACTATAGAGAACTTTTCTTATGTTTTTTAGGCATTTTAAAGGATTTGGGGGTCCGTCTTGCAAATAAGTTTTTGCTTTGCTTTTTGTTTTTGGCAACCCCACCCTACACCAAATTATAAATAACAGGGCAAACAGAATTAGTGCGTATTGTTCTTAGGTAGCAATAAAATATATTTGTTGCAGGCTTAATTTAGTCGTTAACAACGTTGCACTGTTTGGGGTGTTTTTTGTCTTAATTGAATTCTACTCAAGGCTGTCTATTTTGTGTTTTACTATCTTGTCTGTGTCTGTTTAAGTTACTTTGCCGGGACTGCAGTCTGGTTAAACCTGTATTTAAGCACTATTTATATTCCGAGCACATTTCTGGTAAAATAAGTGTTTGAGATTTTTTTTTTTTTTTTTTAAAGCCTTAAACAGTATAGTTTTATTAGCAGTGAGCGCCAGAGAAGGCACAACATGGATGAATGTCAGACAGAGACCACATAACCTAAGTCTTCCGTGCACCAAGTCCGATCCGAACGTGTCCACTTTTGCGACTGCGACTAATAAAAGCCTTGAGCTCCCTTTCAATAAATTTTTCATACGCAATGATACTTCTGTTTATCAGATTAATTTCTCCCAGGTTAGCCTGATTGATAGCTGGATTGTGGTTTCTTAAGAGCTTTCTCCATGAAACCCCACCGAAGAGCTGCATTCCATTTAACCAGTGAATGTAAAAACTGGTAACCATGGATTCAGCCACCACTAACTGTCGAGAGCAATGACTTGTTGTAAACAATACAAATGAGCCAGGATAGCAGAAGCAACCAGACATGAAATGATTTTAATAGAAATTACGGTAAAGGTCATGTGATACTGTATCAGCTTGAATTCAGTGTTAAAGGGAAAGTATTTCAGTTTTTCAGGTTTGATTTAACTTGCATGTCCCCACTGGCTTCATGTTTGTGTAAGACCCCCAGAAGGGAAAATGAAGCAGTTCTTTGGAAATGCCTCTGCTTAATTGCACGTTGTGACTTAGGCCCTGCTCCTGAAAATGTAGGAATCGCTCTAATCAGTGGGATTATTCACGTACTTAAAATTAAGTGTAAGTGTTTGTAGGATCGAGGCCTTTCTAGATAAGTTAGCAAGAAAAAAAATTATATTCTAAGGAAATAATAACCTGTCACTAAAGGTAAATAATGGAAATGCAAGTTTTACTACTGTTGTGTGGTTTGCTTGGAGATTTTCGTTTGCTTGTTTTGATAACATGAAAACAAGTTATCTTTATCCCTTTGTTTTCAAATGTTATGACTTTCATTTCTCATCTACCATTCCTCAAATCCTCTTCCTAATTTATAGCCTCTCTTTTGGAGAACTGGTAAACCATAGTGTCAGCTATTATAATACAGCATGATGATAGGCACATGCAGATCGCATGAGCAGTCGTGTGTCCTATCTCAGGAATTTCCATCCCTACAAAATCTTTGCTGACTCCCAGCTGTCACATGGCTGTCACTCACAAATTCTAACCATAACCAAATCCTCCTCCCCGGGCATGCGCTCACCAAACCTCTCTATGTAGAGGCAGGCACAAATGTCCCTGCTTAAGCACTTTCTCTGCGTAAATGGGTCTCTCCCCCAAGCCTGCTGCATTCCACTAATGTTTCTCCTTTAATTTGTTCCTGGGTGCTACTTCCCTGCTGTGCCTGTTCTTGGTGAGGAGGAACCTGGAATGGGAATAGTACTCAGAAATGCAAGCAAAAATAACTTTGCACGTTATTTAATATAACAATTCAAATCAGTGTGAATCTAAATTCACAGCTTTCGTGGCCCCCTAAACCTCTCAAAAACAATTAACCCTTACTGTTCCGTAGACAGCACTGTCACCTTGCAGTATACTGACTTCATGTTTTCTGTATTTACTTGTCATAACATTATTTGGAAAACTTAGATTATAAGAGTCCTAGACTGGAACTTTGGTATTTCTGTATTTCTAGGTTATTTCTGTATTTTATAGATGTCACATACATCTGTGTTGTTTTATCAGTGGTTATGATTTCTGGATTTTTCAACCAGAAGTATTTCAAACAATTTCTCATCAGTCTCTTACAGCTGACTAGTCTCTGTCAAGCACAGGTTGCAAGTAAAATGCATAGGTAGATACAGGAGAAATCCTGCTTTCCCTGTTCTTCTGAGCTGCCTTGCCAGACGGAGGGGGCGATTGCTTGTGTCAGTCGGGAAGGTAAGATTTAGCTTATACATAGATTATCAGCAGGCAAAAATAGACTGACTTCTACTGAAAAGAAATATTTTTGAGAAGTAAAAGGAAAGCACTTAAACAGGAATATTTGGGGGGGAAAAATGCCAAATTGCAAGATATTTTCTGTTGCTTGTTTGTGTCAGTGTTAAGAGTGTATTGGGGTACTCCTGCAAAGCAGACGTATAAGTACATTAACACTTTCCCGAAAGGGAGGAGGTGGCTGGACAGAAAAGATACCACCTTGACTTTGTGTATCTATCCTGGGACAAATCCAGAACTGAAAGTAAAATGCAGGTGAAAGCACAGTGAGACTCGAGACCAACATCCAAGTAAACTGGGGAAACCACACTGGCCTCCTCACCATGAGCTCATTACGAAGCATTCGTAATTCCTATTCCCCTTGAAAACTAGGTGGGGAATGTCTGAATTGTTGTGCCTGGCAGAAGAAACCACGTTTCAGTCTGGAGAGGTAATGCAGTGTTCAGGAAGGAAGGAGTGCACCATGGTCCCATGGACTTCACTGGCATGGGACAATGGGCGGTTTTCCTTTGCTCACAGTATCTTCGGCATCTTTACGATCTGTGACATACATGCTTGTCTACTCTCCTGTATTTTGCATCAAATACTGATTCTGTAACGCAAGACTTGCAGGAGTTAGAGGGTGAGCTGCCAGAATGCCCATCTGCAGATCAGAAGAACTGTTTCTCTCCCAGTTTATAAAGTTCAGGTGCTGGTTGATGGGCAGCTGCAGGAGACTTAGACCAGAATTCTCATTTGAAGCAGAGCTCTGTGAAGATGTATTTGAATCCCCAAAATGGAGACCTCAGCGTTTTACTCATAAAGAAATCAGTGTGTGCGGTCAGGCAAATGTTGCAGTACATACTTGGGGACTGGCAGAAATATTTACCATTAAAATAATTAGTAATAATTAATGATACCTCCCTTGTAAACACAGTAATATAGAATAATAACAAAAAGTTGTGTTTTATGATTGTAATTCTAATCTACTACTTCTACGCAAAGGCCACTTTTGTCAGTTAGATATTTTTTGTATAAAAAGTATCATATAGGCAGTCCTGTCAACTAAATTCAAGTGCTGTAAGTACAGGTACCTTTTTTAAAAAAAAAGAAAAAAAAAAAAGGAAGCAGTCTTGATACTTGATATGGAGGTTCCGGGTGTAGGGTATATGGGGCAAACTGGTATCCACATCTACTCACACTTTACTTCATGGTTGAGACAGCCAACAGCACTGCCGGTAAGTGAGAAATAAATGGTTAGCTTTTGTCAGGTGGACTCCTGGCTATCAGGAACTGGACTGAAACGACTTAATTTCATGGAGCATGGCAAACTAGTTGGTCACGGAATGACAGAATATTGTTCTTGGAGTTATTAACTCTATGTAAGCTTTACAGTGTTTTATAAATTTCTGTTCCTCTCTAGTTTTACCTCTTAGCTGATATGGGTAGGTGAAGGTTTTTTTGAGGACACCTGTAGTCATTTTGTCTTTTGAACATTTCCAAATGTACTTCTTCCCGTGGGCTATTGAAGACCCACGATTTATGGGTTATAATGTCCTCCCGGTCAGCAAAATTGTCGGGGGGTCTGAAGACAGGACTGTGATCTGTATGAGCTGGATTAACTTTCCATTAACTTCCCATGACTAGAACACACCTTTGATTATTCTGCATTATTCCTTTGTACGAAATAAGGTCGTTCTGTATGTATTTTAGTTTTAAAAGAACCAGACTGTCACTGACCATCAGCTTTTGCATGCATAGACTCTCTCCTCCCTGGCAAGGCTTTAGGCCCAGATCCACAAAAGGATTAGATGCCTTAAGTGGGACTTAAGTGGGATTTAGGCATCGAAAGCCCAAGCTGAGATCCTCAATATCCCCACAGAACTGCCACCTAACCTTAGAAGTTGCCTAACCCGTGTGAGTGCCTACATTTTCAAAATCCAGCTTTCCCAGGTGGCCAAAGATCTACTTTGGATGTTCTCAAGCACTTCCATCCTGACAAGGTTGAGCCTCTCTGCTCCATCTTTTCCCCCATGTCCTGACAGACTTCAGAAAACACAAGCTCCTCTTGCAAAACGGTGGATTTCTGTGTGTGATGTATCTCACTTTCTCCAGCTGTGTCCTTGAAGGAAAGGACCCTCCAGCAGGTTTCTTTCAGGAGCAGCCAGTGAACCTTGAAAAAGATAGCAAAACTAAGAAATCTGAGTATCACTGCTTAAACACATAGGTCCTGGAGAAGAAGTGGGACTTCAGATGTGTGTGGCCTTCGTCGTCTCCCACTGGCAGTCTTGGACTCTGCTCGGCGATGGCTGCTCGTGAATTTGCTGGCGCTGCAGAAGACATGGGGGCAACTACCAGGGCCGAGGGCTCCATCGCACGGGCAGACCACCTTAAAGCTGCGTACTGGGATGCAAAATGATTATTCTCCTCGAGGTTTTCTTGGAGAATCCAGGCCCCAGTGTTTTGTAACAGCAGTTTTGGGGGGGAAGCACTCTGGGGGGGAAGGACTCTTTTCTGCAATAAGTCACTCAGGGTTTCACCTGACTCTGTGATATATGGTGGATGTTTTGTTTTTCAAAAGCAAGACTTATTGGGGTGTTCCATGTGTGCACCCAGAAATAATAATCAATTTTAGGACTCAGTGTCAAGAATTTCTTGTGCTGTGGCTGGATTGATAACTGTCTTGTTCTGCGGAGGCCAAAGCAAATAATGTCTTGTTAGTAGCTGAGTAAGTGGTCCTGTGCCATCACTTATTTCTCAGCTATACTCGTGACTTTTCATGTGTTCTCAGCCATGTCTGTTGTTTGTTTAAATCCTGCTCAGTTCCTTGATTTATCAGTTTTCTGTAGACTTTTGTTCGAGTAGTCCCAAATGCTATCCTATTTCAAATAGATGCATCCTTATCAGCAAATAGTCTTTCATCAATAACTTTAACTCTTTCACGTAAGTCTGCATGCATTCACTTTGACCTTCTATTTTTTAAAATACTGGATTTTTTTATGGGGGCAGTATTTAGGAAATCTCTTAGAATTTCTCCTGAATCATTCCCTCTTTTTATGCAAAAGTTGTACAGGCATTTGCCTGTACCTTTTCTCCATATTAATAGATAAGAACATTTATCTCCCCCCCCCCCCCCCCCCCCCCCCCCCCCGAAAGAGAGAACTTTTTCTCAGGTAATTCCTAGTTTTCTAATTTGTCAAAGATAGCTAGACTGCATGCAACCTTAATATTATTTATTGCTGCTTTTGATTTATGTACATGTGTACAATCCTGAAAACAACAATACAGAATGTAAAACATATTTGTATAGAGGTATAGCCTAGAAACTATACAAGCACAAAAAAAGATATAGTCTTTGAAAATTTAGAAACTGCAATCATAAAAAGCCTATATATAGTGAATAAACTTAACATGTAATAACAAGTGCTATGTGTGTTACAAAACCTAGTTGTGTTTATATTGAGGCAGCTAAAATTTGTAGGACTTTATATGATAATGACATCTTAATAGCTAAGTATATTATCCATGTGTTTTTAAAACTGATACAGGGAGATCTGTTATTTTAATGGAGAGTGTATGTTATAAATTAACCTGTAACTTTCAGTCCACTAACTTTATGTTTTCAGAATAGCATACTTGAATTATTTTACATTTATTTTGGTATTTTAATACATACAAACATTGGCTCCTAAGCACATCTTTCATAATTTCATTTGTACTTTTGAATTATTTGTCACATAATCTCACTGTGGCGTTTCAAGGACAAACAATTTCATAAGATTTGTTAGGGGCAGTCTCGTGAGTGTTCCTGTGTTGCTGTTTTACCTCTTTTACTGCAGAAGATGTGCTCCTGGATTTCCATGAAGACACTAACATGTTATACAGAGTGACAAAACCAAGCAGATATTAGGTATAGCCAGGTGGATTAGGTTTATACACCTATACCTAATATAATACTTTATATTAGGTATATAAAGAAACCCACTGCTAGCCAATTGCAGGAGGGAGCTGGTATTGTGAGTGTTAAATCATCATACATAATGAATATATGACTATTGTATGGAACCAATTTTAGGTATAGGAAGTTCAGCAAATATTGTGCCTTGGTGGTTGCCAGATCACTTGCGTGCTTGCTAAATCCTCTATACAGAGCTTCCGTTTGCTGGGTTACTCATTGAGCTTTTAATAGTCAACTTAATTTTAGTTAAGGTTCAGTTTAGTAACTCTCACAATTAGTGGAAAATATTGCCAGCATTCATCTGGTAAACCGTATTACATACGATATGCACACGCACAGTACGTGCGGAGGTAGAAAATAACAGATCGATTTTGATGGATCCCATCGTGACTAGCTTTTAAGGATAAATTATGGAACCTTTTAATTATTGGGGGTAACCTTGCAGAAAATTGAATCTTGAGTTTGCATGTAGGAGGAAGTTTGGTCTCCTTTGCTCACCATCGCTTCCCAATCCCGCAGCGTCTCCACGCGCTGGGGTCCCTGGCTACCTGTCAGCCTGCGGGCTCCGCGTCTGTGCTGGTGGCGTGCCCCTGCTGAGGTGGGCTTAGAGCCGTCGTAAAAGCGAGAGGTCTTCTTCTCGGGGCAAGCTTCTGAGCCTCATCCTGCTTATTTGCTTTGTCTGTCTGAAAGCAGCTGAGGTACAGGAGGTAAGTCTGCTGCTTGACTCTTTTAAGGCATTTTTATAGGTTGTTTTATGGGTATGGGTAAAGGACTACAGGTGAGATTTTTTTTTGCCCTCATATAAAATGGAGATATGACTTCAGCCAGCCAGATAGCGTTCTGTGAAGTGAAATACTGGGGACGATAACCATAACTAAGGATTAACTTGGAAATAAAGGCAGAGGTACAACAACCAAATGCAGCAAGAGGGTGTTTTTTCTTTTCTGCCGAGTGAATAGGTTAAAATGTATGTGTCTGGCTGACGTTGCTGCAGAACGAAGGCCCGTATGTATGTTCGCGCAGGACGGACACTACAAGGACAGTCAGAGCAGTGTCTTGCCCTGTCAACGGTGCTCATGTCTGATCTAGGATTTCTCAGATCCATAAATACCCAAAACGCAGGTGTCGCTGACAAAATAAGTAGAAATTGTGTAAAAGAGGAGGCACAAGGGCATACGCTTTCTTTATCATAATCGTGTCCCTTGCTCAGAAGTAAACGCCGGTTACTTCTGTGTGGAGTGAAATTCAGGAGTGCACGTGCCAATCCAGGCCATTGGGCTACAAGTCACTGTCTTGAAACTGTCCTCTGTGTGCAGGGTCCTACCCCGGTTACAAATACACTGATTTACGTAAAGGTAATAAGATTTTTTTGCCATGGAAACCTAGCGTAGGAAAAGTGAGATTGGCAATAGGCCCCTATCGAGTTGGATGACGAACAGGCAGCAGAGAACTCTGATTTATAGGAGGATGTAGGTAAGTGAGGATCTTTGCATATGAAATCATTCTCCAGCTGTGTGGAAAAGCATACAGGATAAAGTCTTGGCTTCACTGAGATCAGTGGGAATCAGTCTTGATACCGTTGTAGATTCTGTATATTCCTGCGGTGCTCTTCTCGCTGGTGACAGAAACACCAGTACAGACTTCAGCAGAATCCTCACCATCACATTAGGTTTGATCTTTACAGGAAAGGTATCACTGGTAGTAATATTACGGAATAAAAAAATACTGCCAAAGACAGGGGTTTTAAAGCTTTCTCTTTTATATTTTGACCCTGTTATTCTGAGTGATACCAGCATAGAATTTTTTGCAATGCAGGGCAAGAATGTTTTTTTTCCCAACTTTTTCCAGTTAGAGGAAACAGGATCAAGATTTAGGATGCTAATCATAAGAGGTCTCAAAAAAGGAAAAATAGCAATACCTATCTTTTAGGAATACTTGTTTGTAAAGTATGTGAACTCCTTGACAGAAAGGAACCATAAGAAATTCCGTGCAGTTATTCCTCTGTGACAGAAGCCTGTATTAGGCTTCTGTTAGTCTCCTTTATTTGTAACAAAACCTTTGAATATAATTTCCAAGATGTTCAGCTATAAGAAACGATGTGATAATGAGGACAGAGGATAGGTCACGAGTCTGCAAATATGTGTGAGGAGATGGTGAGCTTAACCTACCAGGTGAAAGAAAGGTTAGTATAGCAACTGCATGAACACTTCAAAGCATGCACCTAGTTTGCTGCACTAACTTAATTATCCCTGCTATAGATATGTTTGACAAACATATCTATAGCCCAGATACTGTTACTTCTCAGTGGGAAATAGCAGAAGGCTTCTGTTTGGTTGCCAGTTGACCAAATCCTGCCTTCTACTTCCTCGCATTACTCTTTTCAAGGACTTTCCCTGTGTCTTTGCTCATTGGATGAAGAGAAACTTTACCATCTTCTTTTTAACGGTGGAAAATATTGTAAGGTGGGGAATGAGGCAGCCTGATGGGATGGGTGTAAAATGATTTTTAAGCAAGTCTGATGAAGATTTAGTCTCCTTTTAATCAAATACTGCCTGAGCCAACCCAAAATAAGCTCTTTTATCACTCACACTGAATCAACCGTATTCTGGTGTCAGCACTATTTCTCAGCAAGCATCTTGTGTCCTCCATGTAATACAGGGTGTTTTTGAGCATCCCGGTGTTGTTGACTTTCTCCACAAGCAGTGTGATCTGAAATGTAAAGAGGCAGGATTACCCCAGCACTTCCTATCGCACAGAAACGCAAGCCGGTCTTTTGACAGTAAAACGGGGCCTGCTGTTGGCAAGCTGTGGGCTTTAATAGGCCGAGACCGTGGGGAACTTTTCAGCTTTTTAGTCTTTCTGTTTCTGTAAAGTCTGTTACGCAGGGAGGTACGGTTTTAAAACGTGGTCATTTTTAATTCTTGTCCCTGGAGTCTGGCTGACAGACTGGGAGTGCGGAGGATGGGAGTGGGCTGAAAAGACAAGCTGAAAACACAGGTTGTATACATACATTAAAATGGAGCAAAACAAAAATAAACGAACTTAGGTGAATACAGAGGGGATCTGCTTTAGGGCCACTCTTAATGCCTGTTTTAGATGGCCTGTGGTGAAAATCATTAGCTTAAAAACATGCTATTTATGTCTCCTTTGAACTGAGTTTACACAAACTCATTCATTAGCTAGCAGTTCTAACTGGAGAGAATGGAGATAAAATTTTGGTAGATTTTTTCCTTTTTGATCTGAACAATAGGATTTTCATTGCAAACCTTAAAAAAAGAAATAGCTTTGACATACACAGTTTATATTAGCTACCTCCCTTGTTTAGAAACCCATAGGCATTGATGTATGCTAAATATCGTTTGTTCAACAAAAACTTAAAAATCAGAAATGTGGTTTCACAGGTGTAAATCTGGAATTTATCAACTGTCTTTTGAGGTGCTACTGTGGATTCCCACTTTTGTAATGAGGGTCAAAACTTGTTTGTTGACAGAGTAGTTTTCTGATTTGAGAATGCAGGTTAACATCGGTATGTTTTATTGACTCATTTGTGCTCCATAGTGATTCTGACAGGTCATGCTGAAAGTAACACTTTGAGCTTTCCAAATTTTTATTTGTTCTGTGTTGGCCATTTGAATTTTGTTACGAAACCCTACTTCTGTGATAATTTCTGCAAGCTCGTCTCTTTTGGAGGAAAGTATTGACTTTTCCCTATTTCTAGCAAACTTCTCATGGTTTTTCTCTTTGTTTCCTCTATCAAAATAATTTTTATTTTTTCTTGATGGTCGTTAAACCTATTTTTTCCTTTACACATGGAAGAGAATAAAAGTTTTGAGAAGAGGCATTTATAGTTTGATTAGTTTCTGCTTTCCTACTGTAACTGAAAGGAGGATTGCATCTTACATGAAGTATTTACTTGTACATGTAGTAGTAGATAGAGTAGAATAGGTGATTGTGAGCTATTATTTTTGAACACAGAGTGTTTGAAACAAGGTATTAAAAGCAATAAGTGTATAGATAATTAAGGAAAAACTATTCATTTGATGCACGTATGCATCTCTCCATGTCAACTATAAGAGAAGTGTGTTCATACCTGAAGATAGTGATGTAGTCTAATGGAAAGAGCAAATGTCTGGGAGTCAGGGGGAGGCTTGCATTCTGGCTCTTTCCCAGTCTGCACACCTTTGTAAAATATTTTGAGATTTCTGGATGAAAAGCATTATAAAAGAGCTAAGTGTTATCTAAGCCTGCTTAGTTAGACAGTAGGCTTCAGTCTATTATTTTCTGGTTCATGTGTTACATGAATAGAGTGTGAAACTGCTAGGAGAGCCTTTTGTTCTTGCACACCAGCTCTTTCCTTCATCCTCTTTTTTTCTGGCTTAATCACATGTTATTGGGTGGTAAAGCATACAGCAGCTACTGGTGCAATAAGGAGGTGCCTAAATAGCAAACATATTGAACCATGAACAACAACTAGGTTTTTTGGACGCCTCTGGAAGAGCCCTGAGCCCCTTGGTGCGTTACTGTGGGAAGATGGCAGGTACACCCTGTCCCATGATTGTCCATGTAGCTGGTACTTCTTTGGTGTCCTGCAATGTGCTCCCTATCCCGTTCTGCTAAAAGGCCACTCTGTCCTCTCAAAACAGTGACAAGAGACTAATGGGTAGCTTCAGAGCTCCATCAATGACAGATCTGTATTTATGACTTTATTAGTACATGTGCCACTTACAAACATAACCTCTAGGGTAGGACTTCCAAACTGCCACCATCACAGAAGGATCTTCAATGTAATGCCTTCAGAAGACCCCTCTTCTCTGCTGGACTACATGCAGAAGACCTGTATAGCAGTTCAGGCAGCACGTGCTGCCCAAATACTTGTTTTGCCCTTTCCTCTGAAAGAAGGGCAGCAGGCTGGATTTCTCCATATCAGTGTGTAATAGCTCACTTAGTACAAGAAACATGCAGTGTAGCTGGAGAGCCTTGCTCTAAAAAAAGTCTGCAACTGCGAGTGAAGATTTCTAAAAGCAGATCACTAATTGGAAAAATTGTATGTATTGTGTTAAAGGAAGTCTCTGAGCCACAAATAGATGGACGTTGGGAAGAGTAGTCTGGGGAATTGTCACTATATGCCTGCCCCATGACCTTCACTAAGCATCTGCTGTTCGCCACTGTCCCGAGCAAGCCTACAAGCATTAGTGGCCCTTTGGTTTCACCTGCTGTGGCCATTCTCCTAGATACAGCAGAACATAGATGATGGTGAATACATATGTGTGTGTATGCATGTGGATAGCAGAGTGGATGTTCACTGGGGAATATATAGCAGTGGGCACATTAACTACATCCCTTCATAATCCCTTTTCTGACAGTTCCTCATAGACTTAGGTTTTTTTTTTTTTCTGGCAGCGTATGAAAATGCTGTTGACTACTTTGTGCTTGAGAGTCAAGCAAATTCAACAAGCTTATTCCTCTCTTGTTGCTCTTTGGGTGTCCTCTGTAGTGAGAACTTGAACTCCTGCAATTCTAGCCCTGTATTTGTAATTCAGTGTGGATGGTCACCAGAATGCCATGGGTTTTTTATTATTATTATTTTGTTTAATTTACTTCTTGGCTAGTCCACAGCTGTGATAATAAGGCCAGGCTCTGACAGAAAGAGATGACCTAAAACTGATGTTAAATAAATAGTTCCCTATCACATCAGAAGTGGAGGCTGGACCCTTGCAGTTTTAATGTCTCACAGAGGGGGGGGTGACACTTTCCTTCGGTGTGGAATGTGAATGTCGCCTTTGTGAATGGCAGAATATGATGTTAGCCTGTGACACAGTGATTTCACCTGCTTGGTTTTAAGGGACTGTCCCGCCTCTGAAGCCTAGGAGCTTCTCCAAAATATTATTTAGTTAATTTGAAAACATAATTGTCTCCAAAATATCCTTGTCTAGAGTTTCTACAAAGTCTATAGAGGCTTGATGCATGATGGATTTTTTTTATCAAGCACCTGCTTTCTTTGCCTAGCTCAGTTATGCAGCAAGGTTGTTTTTACAGTACCAAGAAGTGAGCAATATATTCCATATGCTACCAAGCTTTGTAAAGAATCCTGCTGATGACAATTTCACAGCTGCTGAGAAATAGGCCAAGCCTTCCCTATAAAGTGACAGTAAGGAAAAGAATATCTATTCCATTGGGATTGGCCATGCGTCCTCCCCAACTTCTTCCCTCTTGAAGGAAAATGCTAGCACTTCCGAACTATGTAACAACAGATGGTGGCAGAAACCAATTTCCACTGCAAAGCCATTTGGTCAGGAAGTATCAAAAAATGTTTTGGAATTGTGAAAATGAATTCTTGGCTGCAGGGCTACCAGCAGCCTACTAGGAATGAGACATGAAGCAACTGCTTACACAAACCCAAGAGCCTCCTTGGCCCTGAAAGAAATGGCTTTGGTCAAACATTTTAGAAATTAAAACCTTTACATATGTAGGGTCTGGACTTCAGAAGTGTTCTGTGTATTATGGGTGTTACAAGAATTAGGTTCTTAATTTCTGGGCACCAATTGCTTGACCAACTACCAAGAAAGCAGCCTTCAAAATATGCAGAATGACCTCCAGCTGAGACAAGCTTAATATAGCTCCTACTGGCCTAGTCAGGTGGAACCTTCCATTTTGGCTCAGCCGATTTGCTGCCCACAGACCATGAAAGTCCCAGGGCTCTGGTAACATACAGGGGCACAAAATTAATGCAGAAGCAGCACAGGCCACTCTACTGCCGGGTTATGTCTAGTAAGTTGTGTGCGTCCACGAGTTGCTGGACACAGCAGGTTCCTTTGGCGATTTCTGTAGCTGACCAAATGTGCCTCTTCGGAGAGCACTTTGGGAAGTATAATGTGTTTCTTTTTAGAAGTGCACCATAGATGCCTGTCTGTGCCATAACTCTCCGAAATTAACAGCATGCTTTTCCCTCCAGCATTTCCGTTGCATGTCTTAGTTGCTCATATAGCACTGTACATCGAAAATGGTTTGAGACAACTTCCCATAGATGTAGGACATACTCGATACTTGCCAAGCCATCTTATTTTATCTATTCTGTTAGAAATGTATACCAAATTATACGGTAATGTCATGTCACCAGAAACACAGAGCAGATGGAAGTATCTTTCCACATATTGACTCATGTTACTCTGATGAAAAGAATTTGTTTCTCTCCTTCTGTCAAGCCTGCTAGCCTCTGGCAAAGGATGCAACCCTCAGCGAGGAAAACTTTACCAATAATGTTCAAGTGACCATCTGATTTAAATATACTATCATCGTGTGATAGAGCTAGCCTGCATCAACAACTCTTTGGAGTAGCCAGTCCTATTTGTTATGTTTGTGTAAGGTAACTTAAACCAAGTAATTTTGGTCCAGGTTGAGGAGACCTCAAGGAATTAACCCTTGAGAAAGTAGATATTCAGCTTTTATAAGGAAACCTTCAAGGCCCCAGTATTGGGCCCTTTGGAGACTAATCCTAATAAAGCAAGTGCCAGGTCTCTGACCTGTACTTTTCTATAGAAAAGTGACACCCCCCCCCCAACGGTTTGCAAACTGCCAGTGAAATTCTGACAAATAAAATAACTATAGATGTGCCATGAGCAACTGAAAAGCAGATACCCTCCGTATTTCTGTTTGTTGTGCGTGGTATTTGACTTGATGAGAGCGCAGTTCTCAGGTTGAAAACACGTGAAAGTGAAGTCAAAAGGGAGTCAGTGTAATCATTAACTGACTCACCTTCTGGATGTGACAAGTAATGAACCAGTCTAAACTTGCCTGGAGCTTTCTTTGGGACAATACCCACAGGGGAAACCCTCTTACGCTCAAGTGAAGCGTTATCAAATGGGCCCTCTATTTTCCCCAAATGCCAGCTCTTTTCTGTCTTGTCTCTAACCACCTGAGGACATATAACTGCTGATCTCAGCATCCCAGCTAGCATTTGCATCTCGGGGCTTAAGTACACGATAGTAAAATCCCCAACACAGCCTTTTTTCACAAAAATCGCGTACGCTTTTTGTTTGTTTCTTTTTTTCTTACTAGCCTGCTCCCACAACCAGGGAAAATGTTTTATCTGCCCGCGCTGGGATTTTCACGTTTGCAAACCTCTTTAACCAGCATTTGGCTCTTTCCACTTTCTTACTTTGATTTGGATGACTGCCTGAAGCACCTGCTAATGGCCTGAAGCGTTCAAGCCGAAATTTGCAGTTTGTGTCCCACACGCACTCAGACTGTTCGTTACCTGCCTTCTGGAGCACCTGCTACACGGTTTGGGCTTGAGAGCCTGCTTTCTACCCGCTGACAGCAGCACTCCTCACAACACCGGCTCTCCTCAGCTTTGTCCTGCTCTGTCCGTAGCCCGTGCTTCAGCTTTGCCTAGGCCTTCAAGGTAGCATCGATGTTGTCCTGCTTGTTCTAATGCTTAAGTGAAGAACGGGGTTTCCCCCCGGTAAGTAGGAAAAAAGGTGATGCAAAGGGAAATCAGTCATTGTGGTCATCTTAAAAACCTTCACTGGGGCATTCACGAGCAGACCTTTTTAATTTTTTAAAAAAGGTTTTAGAGGCAGTCTGTGAACTGGCACAGCTTGCTGAAATCGGCCTGTAGATCAGTGGTGATCAGAAGCCAGATGGCAATTCGGTGTTCAGGAAACGTAGGAGACAGCATTGCCGCTTTACAGAGAAGGACCGAAAGAAACCTGAGAGACCCGAGGAACACTCCTCCCTTTCTCCTGCTCCTGCTGCCTTTTGAGGATCTTTTGTATGCTTTTCCATGTGGTTGCTCCTGATGCCTGAACGTAGGGAAGGCTGTTAGAATTAGCTCTGTAGGCTGCAGTTCATGCATTGCCCTGGCAAGGGGCAATCCTAATGGAGGCTTTCAGAGGTAACAACTTCCAACAGGAGATTTTATTTCCATTCTGCCTTGAGAAGCATTAGCTTTTCCCACAGTCTTGGTCTGTGCCCAGGGTATAATTTACATGGACTTTCCCTTTCCAAAAAGGTGTTTGTTTTCTCTGTTAGAAAGATGCTGTTAACAGGTACAGAAGAAGCTTACATATTGGCTTCCCACCTGGGTATTTACACCTATGTCACCTGCGGGTCCCTTTACTGGCAGGATCATCCTCTTCCTCAATGAGCTATATTCCTTAATACAGCCACACTGTGCCCTCCACCCACCTTCCATGTTAGTGCCGTGTGGGGTTTCCCCCATGTCGTTGTTCAACCCCAGCCAGCAACTAAGTACCACGCAGCCACTCGCTCACTTCTCCTCCCCGCAGTGGGATGGGGGAGAGAATCAGGGAAAAAAACCTAAAACCCATGGGTTGAGATAAGAACAGTTTAATAGGACAGAAAGGAAGAAACTAATAATGATAATGATAACAATAATAAAATGACGACAACAACGACAACAAAAATAATAAAAGTATTGGAATATATAAAACAAGTGATGCACAGTGCTCACCACTTGCCAACCCATGCCCAGTTAGTTCCTGAGCAGTGATCCCTCCCAGGCCAACTCCCCCCAGTTTATATACTGGGTATGACGTCCCATGGTATGGAATACCCCTTTGTCCAGTTTGGGTCAGCTGTCCTGGCTGTGTCCCCTCCCAACCTCTTGTGCCCCTCCAGCTTTCTTGCTGGCTGGGCATGAGAAGCTGAAAAGTCCTTGACTTAGTCTAAACACTACTTAGCAACAACTGAAAACATCAGTGTGTTATCAACATTCTTCTCATACTAAATCCAAAACATAGCACTATACCAGCTACTAGAAAGAAAATTAACTCCATCCCAGCGGAAACCAGGACACCCCAGGAATCGAAGCACCTCCCTACGTGCCCAGGCTGCAAACTGAGCCTTGTTCACACCAGTGGCATCTGCTCTTGCAGAACTGGGCAGGGCAAGGGCTCATTTTTTCCTCTTCGCTTTCCTTTGGTTGCCTCAAAATAACCCTAATTAATTTTGTGGAGAGTTTAGTTTGCTCCCATGATGGGTTTGCTCTTTGTGCAGATCTCTTGCATGCTATATTTAGGTATGGTTTTTGGAACACCATGTGACCCGAATCAGATAACTTCTGAACTACTAATCATGTCTTTGACACTGACTCCCTCCATGGCTTTGGGGCATTTTACCGTTGTTTTCTTACATACAGAATGAAAACAGATATACTCATCTGCCTTGTAAAAGCTGCTGCCAGGGTTAAGAAATACTTAAGACATTGGTTTAAGCTAAATTTCATTTTACTATTTCTACTTTATTGTCATAGTTTTATTGTTTCTTAGATGTTTAACTTCAGAAACTGATTCTTTACCATCTTAGTTTTTCTTAACGGATGACCCTGTTTCGCCATTTTAGAAGAAAGGAACAAGTTTCTTCTGTGTTTGTAGACGAAAATAGGGCAGAGAGGAAAAACCCAAATGCCCTCATTTCCTGCCCCGCACAAACTTTCTTCCTTTGTGTACTAGTTGGTCAATCCATGTAGATGAAAAGCCAAAAACGTTGACCTGAACTATTTCCCCTCGCACTAGCTACGTCCCTTTTCTTAACAGGGGAAGTTAGTTACCTGCTTCATTTTTTCCTGATTCTTCAAGTTATGCAGCCTGACTTGTATCCTGTCATCATCCACTGCTCAAGGCCACTCAAGCCCTGGAGGAAGCCAAGCTCCCTTTGGTTCCGCATCCAGCACGGCTGGGGTTTGGAGCCTGTCATCCATTTCAAGGCATCATCTCTTTGTTGCTCATGTCCATAATTGCCCCTTTCTGTGTCTTGGCTACTTCTTTAGGGAGCTGTAGTGCTGGCATTTCTTTTGGCTTCACCTTTTTTTTTGCCCTGACCCCTCAAGACCTTTTGATAGGCAACTGGATCAAAAGGCCTTTTTGGCCTTCAGTAGTTGGAAAGGAGCTTCGTTTAACCGGGTAGGTAGTCAGATAAAGAATATGAGAAATTATGGGAATAATTCTCATCCTTTAGGAAGTAGTGGACAGAGAGGAAGAGAATCTTTCCTCATTTCAAGTCAAATTTATTAAGGCTAATTATAAACAGTAGCTTTTTCCCTGTGTTGTTTTGTTGTTTTTTTTTTTTAAATTCCTTCAGAATTAAATCCTTTGCCCAAGTGCTTATTCCTTCCCTCCTACAATAGCAGTAAAAAGCAAAATAATACATATAACAAAAATCAGCTTTGAGAAAAAGGCAGATAATGAAATATCTGCCAAAGACTCTGCAATATGTCTGTCAGAAAAAAAATTTCTTATATTTGAATCTCTGAAATGTAACTGCACCAGACTAGTTGGGGAAAATTTGTTTGAAGATGTATTACGTTCCACGATCAAATGGAAAAAATGGCACCTGTCATCATATTTAGAAAACAGCTGGGTAACATGGCCAAGTGCCATCGTCTCTTTTCACATGGCCTTTATGCTGAAACCATCCAAGCTCCATTCTCAGCAACTGGAGAAACCCTGTGCCTTTAAATGGTTACAGAAACATCTACTTAGGGGCCAGCTCTTATTGCAGCAAAGCCTGCTTCTGATGCTTCTAATTAGCAGTTAATGGATTATACTTTACTTTTATAACCAACCCAGCAGGCACTCTTCTATAGTATTTTTCAGCTATTTTCAGTAGAAGATATATGCAATTGCACTGCTCTTCGTGCTTTCATTTTCAGCATGCAGAAAATATTAGAAATAAATCACTATCTGAAATTATTTTAGCACTCAAATGCTTAAGTCTGATTAAGCATTTCCTAAATGCATTTTCTTTCATCTGATATCTTAGAAAAACTGTAATGGGTTAATTGCCCTATCTATCCCAGACTTTGATGCAGAATCGCCTAAATACATATATATTGTTAATTAAAATATTTATATACCCAGTGAAAAGCCTGATTTTTTAAAATTTGCAAACACAGCCACAATATGTATTCATTTAGGAAAATTTTTTTTCCAGCTGAACACAGTACAGGTACACACAGAAGCTTAGATGCTTCAGAAGTTAGATGGGCTTGTAGAAACTAATGATTTTTATACTTACTTTGAATTAAAATAGCAATGAGGTTAGTGGCATTAAAGACTTGCAATGCTATTTGTGTGTGTGCGCGCATATGTATGTGTATACACAATATATAGAGAGTATATATGTGTCAGAGTGTGTATACAAACCTGTGCATGTGCACAGATATCTATATTGACTAAAGAAATACATTTAGATAGGTTTTAATTGGAAGATTATACTATTTCCCCCTCAGGGAATTAATTCTGGTGCCAGTTTCTAGCAGGAAACCTAGCTCACAGAGACTGCCTTTGAAGCTGCTCTTCGCTGAGGCCACGCTTCCAGTAGGACAAGGTCTAACACTGGTTAGACTGGAACAGGAGGGGGAGCTCTCACTGCACTAGCCAGGAAAGGGGAGGACAAGGTACCCAAGCCAAGGAAAAGAGGGGGAGCGACCACCAACCAGCTGCAGGTGAGATGTGCCCTCCCTCTGCTCCCATTTACTGTGGTCCCTTCACCAAAGTGGAGAACTGGGCTTCTCCAGCCCTTACTCACGTCAGTAACGCACACACACAAGGCTTTGGCTCAGTTGGTAAGCAATTCCAGGTTATATCCATGGCTTGCAGCAAGGGAAGGGCCGCTTGCAAGGCTCCCGGTTTGTAAATACATTTGTATTCTCATCCTCGTGCAGCACCCTGCTTGCTAGCTACAAGATAGGCACTAAACTGGTGCGGTTGTGTTTGTTGAAGGCAGTGAGTTCCAAAATGCTGTCCGGAAAAAATGTGGAAACTGCTATTATTTTTACACAGCGAATACAAAAGAAAAAGAAAAAGAAGGGAAGAAAAAGGAAGGGTTGGCCAGTGGTTATTATGTGAAATAGCTCCCTCAGTGTGATGGGGCAAGGGCAACTTACTTTCCGTCCTGGTTTTTGAGGAGGATGGGTTTGGGCTTTTCCTCTGTCATGTAACATCCCAGTGGAGGAGGAGGAGGCCGGCTGTGCAGGGGCCGAAGAGCTGCTGCTCCCCTGCACCTCACAGCCCCTGCCTGTGCTGCAGGTGGGGAGTAGAGGAATGTCTGCTGGGCAGGGCCAGTCCCACCTTGTTCCTGGAGCAGGTCCTCACTGCTTAATCCATTTCCCCTTCCAGCTTTTTCGGGACAGTGCAGCAAGACACTACCCCTTGCTTGAAGTGAGGCCGTAGTCAAGCCTCTCTGAAATTATTTAACATTACCTGCAGTCAGCCGAAGCTATTCTGACGTGCTCAAATGTGCCGTTATGTTTCCCTTAAGAAATAATGTGAAGATCAAGGGATTCCAGCATGAACCTTTTTTTCCCCTAAAAAGAGTGCCATCTCCCCTTGAGTCTTCTAAAAGCTCTGCTGTCTCACAAAGCTACTGCAGAGGTAAAGTCCATCTTTTTTGCCTGCACTGTCTTATGACAGTGCATTGTAAATGCAATTTGGGGTGTACAAGGACTGCAGGATTAGCCTCCCTCTAACCTCTGTCTGATGTGTCAGTCAAAGTACGTGGCTCTTCAGAGCTATGTTTCTGACCTCCGCACCAGGGTGGCGAAGGCAAGACGGAGACACCACCCGTTCAGTGGCGGCATCCCGAGATCTGCATCAGCCAGAGCTCTGGGATGATTTTGGCCTCCCCAGTTTCATCCCTTGGCAGTTTGTGCCAGGGCAGGGTAAGCCGGGCTTTGCAGTAGGTGAGCTCATCAGGGAGAACTTCATCCAGAAGAGTGAGGCTTCTTCAAGCGGAGTTTGGTTTGAGTTCTCAGCAGGTCAGCGTGGGAAGTTCCCCGTAAAAGCTGAACTTTGATGTTGGCAGCTAAGACAGATTCAGAAGTTTGGGGAACAGGTTTTTTTTTTTCTTCTTCTTAATTATATGAAATGCAGGAGACCTGTGAATAGGGTATTTTTAGATTGCACATTCAAATATACAGTGTCATAGTATGACAGCAAATTAAAATTCTTATCAAATCCTTTTTTTTTTTTTTTTAAAGAAATGTACTGTAACTCATAGTGGAAACTTTGATGAAGAGCAGTATGCTGCTCTGCACCGAAATTCTGCTCTTGCAACTAAATTAAACATCACTGGTTGCTCTCATTTAGATGAACCCTTTTGGAAGTTCTTTTTTTAAAGCTAGCAGATTGGACTTCTAATTTTAACTCTTAGGGTTTATAATTAGAAACATTTCCAAACTTGTTTACAAACACCTGCACTTGACAGCCTGTGTCTGCAATTTTAGAAGGACTCACTTGTCACTTCCAATGGGGGTTGAGAGGGCATCTGAGTTCTTTGTGTTTGTACAGTTAGTTTCGGGACACTGGAACAAAAGTGCATTTTTAAAAATAAGGTGACAAATATGTGATGTTTTGTGAGGGGGTTGCATGCACCTAATCAGCAAATAGGTCTTATTGACTAGTGGTGGAGTATTTCAAAGTCAGGAGGATTGTGATTTAGTGGTCATTTGGAACAAGACTCAAACTGGCACCCAAAGGAGAAATTCCAGGAACTAATTTTAGCAGTTTGGTTTCTCAATTGGAGAATATGGTTTACAGGTTTTCTGTATTTATCTCTTCTTCAAACATACTACTTTCTTGCCAGCTGTCCTTCAGAAGTTATTCAGAAGTTTAAAATTACTTTTGACTAAATCATGGAGTTGTTTTTTCATACGAAGTTAGCAGTAAGTTGCTGAACGTACAATGAAGCGACAGAGCATGGTTCCCCTCAAGCTTGAGTGCGACATGTGTGTTACAGAAGTCTTATGCAACTTTTTTGCAATAGGGTGAATATCATACTGTGTTACTCATTGGTCAAGTATATAATATATACCAAGAGGTAATCAAAATACCTTATTAAAAAAAAATCCTTTGGCTCCTTGATATGCTCTTTACACCTGATTTTTAGCTTCATCACGTAGGTTAACAATGTTGCTTATCAATTTCTAGTGTAATAGGAAAAGATTATCCTCGCTAAAAATTGATGCTGCATGGGAGGGTGGCAGGAAGAACCCTCCAAATATGCTTCAAGGGTATGGCTGAACCAGAGGTAGTCAAAGCAGACTTAAGCAGCAGTGGCATAAGGTGTCCTATTGATTGCTTTATGCTCTTGTTGTTACTAATTAGTACAAAAAATTCCACTTAATTAGACTGGCCTGTTTGGGTGTTGTGTCCTCTACTGGGAACCATGGTCAACCTTAGAGAAACTCTAATATAGGAGAGGGTAAGGAAGCCACAGAGCAAAATGGTTTTTATTTTCTGCTGTTTTGTTGTCCAAAAAAGCTCAGACCTGGATCCAGATGAGGAATCCATGTTAATGTCAAAGGATCGTGTCCTCAGAGGTGCTCACTCTCTATCAATTTCACTGAGAGTTGATATAAGCAGAATTAGGCACCTAAATACCTTTGTGTATGCATGTTCTTTGAAGTTAAACCTCTAGTCTGCAGCCTGTATCTTGTGCTTGACCCGTCTACGGAGCACGCAGTGTATACTCACTGGGGGGCTCTTCCACAGCTATTGCTTATAAGTAAACAAACAGCTAATTCAATAAACCTTTTGGAGTACAACGTACAGGCCTGAAGAATTAGTTTTCTCCATCTGTAAAACAGCTGTGCCTTGTAGCTGTGTTTCTGAATTCCTTTAAGGCAATATGATTTTAACAAGCATTCACTTTCTATTGCAAAAAGGCTTTTTTTTTAATTTTACTTTTTAAACAAGAGGCTAGCCAAAATTATGATGTTACTTAGATGGTCCACAGCATAATTTCTTAGCAAGTACAGCTGCAATTAATAAACTGTGCTGTAACCATATTAGGCTGTTACCATCTTTGAAAATAGCTTCAAACAGAGGTTACAAGCTCCAGCATTGTCAGGGTCCCAGCTGATCAGAGTTAGAAATACCTGACAATTTAGAAATTGCTCATGATTCAAATATGAGCATAGAAATTAGACTCAAGTGGAATTACATACCACTTCTTGCTTAACTGGAAACTTCTGTTTTATTGTGAATTCTATCTGGAGATAGCACTTTCCCAACTGATGTACTGAGGGAAATGTTGCTTCATACCAGTGGTTTTTTTCCTCTATTTCTGTTTGCTTGTGTCAGCTCAGTGCCCACTTTCCTAAGTGTTAATATGTAGAAAGGTTTCCAAAAGGTTAGAGGAGGCTCAAAAGCAAGAACTATGCAAGTGTAGAAAGATCCACCTATCCAGCAATGCCTCAGAGACATGCAAAAACCTCTTTGATGTCAGAAGTCTTGACTGACCATGAAGTGAGTGACAAGCTTTCTCAGATGTACATGATAAGAAAGGAAGACACCTATGGAATATTTGTAGAGTTATCTAACCTGCATAAGCCTGACCGGTTCTTTGGTGTGAATCTTAGGGTGAAGTGAAGTTTATGGTATATGTGTGAAGGGATCCACTCTCAGGATAATCTGCCTGGCTCCTATAGTGAAACAGCATGGAAAAGTCTCTGCTTTGGTGTATTTAAAGGGATATTGTCTTCCTCAGAAAGTGGTAATTAAGATAAATGGAGGAGTTGTGGAAAGAAGGAAGAAGGGCTTCAGAGTTCTGCTTTGGTTCTTCTCACAATAACTCTCTCTTCAGGTAAAATTGTTACTTCCCACAAAGAACTCCATGGTATGATTGAGTAGTTTGAGCCACAGCATGCACATATACCAGCGTGGTTTAAGAACTGAATTCATATCCAGGTAGCTGGGCATATGGAGGTATATCATATACCATCATATACCATGAGAGGGGAAACTCTGGGAGGCAATATCTGGTTGCATTTAGAAATCAACCATGGTTGTAAGGTGACTGCTTGTATATTGCCAAAGAGAGTTAATGTAGGTTCCCAACCCATGAAGTCCCAGCGTCGAAGATATGGCTGCATCCGCAGGGCTGGCACACATTGCAGATCCCTGAGATGCAGCTCCTCTGCCCGCTTCTCCCGTGGTACATAGCTATAAACCAGTTTTTAAAAGTCCATAAACAGGTGTAAAACATGCATTTTCCATAGAAGTAATGAAGGTAAGATGACTGTGACTATTACTATGGCCTATTGCAAATTATCTGTAGCTTAAATTTTTGCAGTTTCTTATTACTGGTGCATATGCTTTATATGAGCAGCTGTTTGATATTTCTGCAGTAATCCTGTGCCATAAAACTATGTATTTCTCCTTCTTATAGAAACTGTTACATGCCAGTTGCACCCCAGCTGAAGGGACCTAGAGCAAATGTGCATGAAGTGAAACTGCTTCAGGATAACATGCATTGGTTTAGGGGACAGTTAATGATAAATTTATTTTTGTGACCTGTCTGCCAAGTATTTGTACACTAATTAGGTCCTATTTTGAGGGCAGAGCATGTGAGCTTGTAAGAAACCCCTTGTACAGAATGGGAAGGGCAAGGGGATTTTTGTCCCTAGTGAGTGCAATACCCATCTTCTTTACGTAGCATCACTTAAATGTGTGCGTTATTTCTAAGTAGCGTATGAATCCCTTGACTCGTATGGAGGCACTTCGTAAATTGGCTCACGGGAGTAGCTGTAACCAGCTAAGGTGCTGAAGTGTAGAGCTCTGGGGAAGAAACTGAACTGACTCAAAGCACAGTCATAGTTTTAACTTTATATAACGTCTTTCGCAATATAGTAGAAAATTACCTTTATGACTAGTGGGAGGACCTGTTGTATAAGTAATCCAGCCATGCCGCTGGTTAGTATCTCGCTTTTCACTTGAACCTCTCTGCGATGCAGGTCTTGGAGGAGTGAGTGCTTGGTGCAGTCTCTGCCTGGCTCCTTGGTAAGTCATTCGAGTCTATCTTTCTGTACAGTCACTTTCCTAACTGCTGAGCAAAAATAAGGAAATTTTTCATAAAGTGCTTTAAAAGAGAGCTGCTAATCAATTTTTCTTATTATTTTATGCCCTGTGATTTTTACACCACCCCCACCAGCTGGTTAATCATGCAAAAGCTGAACACTTCATTAGCCAGAACATGTTTGCCCATGGGCATTTCTGTAGTAAATTAGTTCTTTCTATTTATACAGGTAAGTCATGGCCAAAAGTCTTTAAGGTGCCAAAGGTAAGGGTTCGAATTAATTCTTTTTCTGAGTTTTCAAGAGAACTAGGTTTAACTTCACGTTGAGTTGAAATTACTTTTGGATTAAGATAGTGTGGATAAAAGAGCATTCTCAGGTTGTTCTGAAATACATTGCATCTTTCTGGATCTCAAATTTGGCCTCTGTAGTACAGCCTGCCTTAACTCCCCCACCCCCAAAACCACATGCGTGCACCCACCTGTATATATATGTATACACAGTATCTACAAGCAGAGACTCTGCTCCTTTGAGTGGCATGTGGCATATTGACCAGTGTTTTTCCTTTCTTACTCTGTGCCTTTTAAACTGTTAATTGAAAATATGTGGTTTGTAGATGCTTTTTTCCCTCAAATCAAATGGTGCCCTCTGAAAGCCTAGTTTAGCTCGACAATGAATTTAGCTTTCAGGCTTTGGCCATT